>NC_091310.1:3024303-3039303 GCF_038502225.1 Cherax quadricarinatus | reverse complement strand
CCTATCTCTCCCCTCTCTCCCTCTTTCTCCCTTTTCTCCCCTCCCCTCTCTCCTCTTTCTACCCTTTCTCTCTCCTCTCTCTCTCCCCTTTCTCTCCCCACCCCCCTCCTCAAAACCCTTTTGTCTGGGTAAAAAAAAAAAAAAAAAATTGGGGGGCCCTTGGGGCCCGGAAAACCAGAGATCTGGTGAAGAACCAGGGGGAAGACTGGGAGTTAGGCAAAAAAGGGGGGGAAAGGGGGGAAAAGGAAAAGTTTGGAAGTTGGTAAGAAAAAGGGGGGGCGGAAAATTTGAAAAAAGTCCCGGGAAAGGGGGAATCGGGCCCTTTGGGGAAGCTAGGATACAGTGTTAGAAAAAAACTGAAAACCCTAAACAAAATTAAAGGGGGCAAATGACAATTCAGGCTGACATCGGGAAATTTCAAAGTGAAAAGGAGAAAAAGGGGATGGTAAGCAAAACGGGGGAACAGGGTGCGGGAAAGGGCCCCTATCAGACCCGTGGGGGGGGGAAAAGAGGGCAAAAGCACTAAAAGGATCAAAGGGCAGGTCTGAAGACAATGATGGAAATTAGAGTAAAGGGCAAAAAGGGGTTAGAAAGCAACAGAACAAATACCCGGGGCCCCTATCAACCCACGTGGGGCCGGGGAAAAAAATTTAAACCCTAAGATCAAAAAAACAGGCCCAAAAAAATAAGGGTTTGTTATATGCAAAGTTCTAACAAAACTGCAGAAACCAAGGACAGCGGGCAGGAAGGCAGTCCACTAAAATAGATGTTTCCGGATATGACGGGTTAAGAAAATTTTATGTCAAGGGAAGGAAAAAAAAATGCCCCCCAGAGGGGGCAGATGGAACCCCAGTGGGGAGGAGGGAAAAGGGGCCCGGAGTCGTTTTTTTACGGGCTCCAAAAGAAGGGGGCCCCCTTTTTGAAGAAAATAAAACAGGAGAGAAAAAATGATTAAAAGGCATCTAAAACAAGGGGGAGGGAATTATGGCCCGGGTGACAAATTTTCCAGAAAATTTGGGGTGGTTTGCGAGTGGAAGGATCGGCCTGTCGGGAGCCAAAAAGGGAAGATCATTTTAATAAAGGATTCTGAAAAGAAAGCAAGACTGAGAGACAAGGGGTACCAGGGGAAAGTTCCCCTCGACCAAGAAACAAGAAAAAAGGACACACTGAAAGAGGGGTACAGGGCAAGGGGGAACAAAGCTTTAAAATGGGGGCCCCAGCCCGGGGGAAGGGCAAACAACCCCACAGTCCCCCCAAAAGACCCCCCAAACTTTCCCCAAATCCCTTTTGAGAAACCCTTGCCCCAAACCCCACTCCTTTTCCTCTCCCTTTTTAAAATCCCCCAAACCTCCCCCAACAGCTGCCCATATGGGCATTCTAATTCCCCATCAACACATCCCCCACCTACACCACCCCCCATATGGCCCCCACCAAGGCTCTCCCCCCCCAAACCCCCAATCTTGCATGCCACAATGATAAAAAAAAACAAAAGGTTTGGTACAAAAAATGGGAGGGGAATAATGAAAAAACATGGGGGAGTGGAATGAAAGAACCCAGTGAAAAATCCCCCCGACATCATGAGTCCGAAACAAAACTCGCTGAGATAATGGAACCAAACTTCCCCAAAAGGATATGGTCCCGAGGAAAGATAGAAAAGGAAATGAGGGGGGAGGGTTTTCTCATCCTAAAACACCTAGGATTTTTGGGAAATGGAAGGGGAAGGGCCCTGATTGGGAAAGGGGGAAATACATTGTGGGTAAATTCAGTCAAAAGGGGAACATAAAGTAGTCATTGGAGTGATGTATAAACCCCCCCAGAACTGCAGGAGGCCCAAAAGGGGTACGGGAAAAAAACAGGGTTTATTTGGGGGACACCCTGGCTGAGGTGGCAAGGGAAAAGGGTCCCCCGGGGCAGGAAAAAATTACTGGTAATGGGCGATTTCCCAAACCCCCGGGAATCGACAAAACCTGGGCCCGGGGCCCAAAAGCATAGGAAAGATGATGGTTTGGTCTTAAAACCTCATGCATCCCAAAAGCGGGGCCCCAGAGAGGGGAGGATGAGCCAACAAGACTGGATCTTTGTTTTTCACCCTGAGCAGTTCAGACTGAGGACATCACTTCGAGGGAAATTTTAATTTGCGATCATTTGGGTTTTGAGTTTTTTACTTATGTTGATTACAAATGGAGAAGGTAACAGGAACTGAAGGGGGCAGGAAACTATAAAAGGGGACTAAAAGGGGATGAGAAACTTCCTGCAGGAGGTTCAGTGGGAACAGAGAAATGGTAGGAAAATCAATAAAGGGTGGAAAGGGAAAATGTGGAAAAAGTGCAAAGGGGGCAGGAGGAAAATTTTATTCCCAAAGGGCAGAAATAATAGGAAGAAAGACAGTCCTTGGTTTGCCCGAAAGTGTAGGAGGGGAAAGCTAAGTGCAAAAAGAATGGAAAAGGGGCAGGAGGCATAGGACCCGGGGGAAAAAAAGGGATTAGTGAAGAAACCAGAAACAGGTTTTTGCGCAGATAAGGAGGGAGGCCCAGGAACAATATGGCGACCTTTTTATCGAAATTAAATCGACCCGAAACTGAGGCCACATTAAGGGAAAAAACAACAGTCAGGACCAGGTTGGGGGTGGGGGGAAAAAAGGTGGGGAACTCACAAAAAAAGATCAGAGGAAGGAGGGCTCAACACCCAGATTTAAAATATTTGTGGGACAGGAAGGACTCTGGGGACAAGAAAATGGGGGGCAACCAAAGGGAAAACACCAACAAGTTTGGAAAAGACATACATCAGATAGGGGGGAGGTGAAGAAACGCTAAGGGCTCCCCATCCTCCCAAAGGGAATGGGCCGGCAACATCTCTCCATGGGGCCTTAGGGAAAAAAAAATTTTTTGCCCCTTTTCCCCAATCTTCAACACCCCCTGGAAACTGGGCAACACGAGGTATGGAAAAGGGGAAATGTGGTTCCCCTTTTTTAAAAAAACCCGAAAAGGGGCACTAAACTATGGGGGTGTGTTTGAACGTGTATAGTATGCAAAAATTTTGGAGAAGATTATCAGGAGGGGAAATGGTGGGGGCCCCGGAACGGAACAGGGTATAAATGCCAACAAACACGGTTCACGGAAAACAAATCCTGTGTCACAAACCTTCTGGTTTTTTGATAAAATTAAAAAAATAAAAACAAAGAAAAAGAGAGGGTGGGTTGATTAAAACTTCTTGGACCCGGAAGGGGCACAAGTTCCCCCCACAAAAGATTGGGGCAAAACTGAGCATCAGGCATATATAACAGGAAGGGCACCCGTGGATCAGAGAATACCTGACAGGGGGGGCAACAACAGGGCATGGTACGTAATGATGTATCACAGTGGGCACCGTGGAGCAGGGTCCCCCGAGGTTATCCTAGGACCAGTGCTATTTTTGGGATATTTAACGACATTTTTGGGGGAAGGGGTTGACTCAGGGAAATTCCCTGTTTGCAGATGATGTAAATTAATAGGAAAATTTAAAACTGATGGGGACCCAGGACTTCAAAGGAAACCCGGACAGACTGGAAAACCTGGTCCCGCAAATGGCTTTTCAATTTAATCCCGCCAAAGAAGTCATGAAGAAGGGGAAGGGCTGAAAAACCACAGACAGAAATATAGGCTGGGGGGCCAAAAATGCAAACCTCACTCCCGGGAAAGATCTTGGGGTGAGTATAACCCGAGCATTTCGGAAGCCCCACATCAATCGAAAAACCCGCTGCGCATGTGGGCGCCCCGGAAACCCCGAGAACAACATTCCGACCCTTTTTTAAAAGGGAAAATTTTAACAATTTTACCCTTTTCAGGCCCCTCTGGGGGAACAGCACCTGTTTGGAACCCCCACTTGATAAAAAATCGAAACTGGAAAAAAGTAAAGGGTTTTCCGGGGTTGGGTTTCCGGGGCTAAGGCCCATGAAAAAAGATTAAAAAAATCGGCCTGACTGCCTTTTGGGGGGACCCGGAGGGTCAGAGGCATGTGTGACATCTAAAATACTGCGTGGAATGAAAAAGGTGGACAAGGGACGGATGTTCGGGAGGAACCGAAACAAAAGCCACAATTGGAAATTGAAGACACAAAAAGAGTCAAAAGATAGTAAAATTTCTTCAGTCATAGGTTGTAAGGCAGTGGGAAAAGTTGAAAATGACGTGTGGAAAAAAGGGAACCCCAAAAGTTTTAAGACGAGGTTTGATAAAGCTCATGGGCGGGGGGAGAGAGGGTCTAAAAAACAACCGGGGAAAAGGGGGGGGGCCCGGGCGGGACTGGGGTGCACCAGCAAGTGCTGGAGGAAATAATATAACCAAGGAGGAGGTGAAGAAGCTGCTATGCGAACTTAACACCTCAAAGGCGGTGGGACCAGACAACATCTCTCCGTGGGTCTTTAAAGAGGGAGCAGAGATGCAGTGTGTACCATTAATAAAGATCTTCAACACATTATTTGAAACTGGGCAACTCCCCGAGGTATGGAAGATGGCAAATGTAGTCCCAATTTTTAAAAAGGGAGACAGACGTGAGGCACTAAACTACAGACCTGTATCACTAACGTGTATGGTATGCAAGGTCATGGAGAAGATCATCAGGAGGAGAGTGGCGGAGCACCTGGAAAGAAACAAGTGCATAATTGACAACCAGCACGGTTTCAGGGAAGGAAAATCCTGTGTCACAAACCTACTAGAGTTTTACGACAAGGTGACAGAAGACAAGAGAGAGAGGGGTGGATCGACTGCATTTTTTTTGGACTGCAAGAAGGCCTTCGGCACAGTTCCTCACAAGAGGTTACTGCAAAAGCTAGAGGATCAGACACACATAACAGGAAAGGCACTGCAATGGATCAGAGAATATCTGACAGGGAGGCAACAACGAGTCATGGTACGCGACGAGGTGTCAGAGTGGGCGCCTGTGACAAGCGGGGTTCCACAGGGGTCAGTCCTAGGACCTGTGCTGTTCTTGGTATATGTGAACGACATAACGGAAGGGATAGACTCAGAAGTGTCTTTGTTTGCAGATGATGTGAAGTTAATGAGAAGAATCAAATCGGATGAGGATCAGGCAGGACTACAAAGAGACAGGCTACAAGCCTGGTCCAGCAACTGGCTCCTTGAGTTTAACCCTGCCAAATGGAAAGTCATGAAGATTGGGAAGGGCAAAGAAGACCGCAGACACAATATAGTTTAGATGGCCAAAGACCGCAAACCTCACTCAAGGAAAAAGATCTGGGGTGAGTATAACACCGAGCATATCTCCTGAGGCGCACATCAATCAGATAACTGCTGCAGCATACGGGCGCCTGGCAAACCTACGGATAGCGTTCCGATACCTCAGCAAGGATTCGTTCAAGACTCTGTATACCATTTACATCAGGCCCATACTGGAGTATGCAGCACCAGTTTGGAATCCACACCTAGTCAAGCACGTAAAGAAATTAGAGAAGATGCAAAGGTTTGTAACAAGACTAGTCTCAGAGCTACGGGGACTGTCCTATGAAGAAAGGTTGAGGGAAATCGGCTTGACGACACTGGAGGACAGGAGCGTCAGGGGAGACATGATAACGACATATAAAATACTGCGCGGAATAGACAAGGTGGACAAAGACGGGATGTTCCAGACACAAGAGGTCACAATTGGAAGTTGAAGACTCAGATGAATCAAAGGGATGTTAGGAAGTATTTCTTCAGTCATAGAGTAGTCAGGCCGTGGAATAGCCTAGAAAGTGACGTAGTGGAGGCGGGAGCCATACATAGTTTTAAGGCGAGGTATGATAGAGCTCATGGGGCAGGGAGAGAGAGGACCTAGTAGCAATCAGCGAAGAGGCGGGGCCAGGAGCTGTGACTCGACCCCTGCAACCACAAATAGGTGAGTACAAATAGCTGAGTACACACACACACACAGACACACACACACAGACACACACACACACACACAGACACACGCAGACAGACACACACACACACACACACACACACACACACACACACACACACACACACAAACACACACACAATACCTGACAGGGAGGCAACAACGTGTCGTGGTACGCGACGAGGTGTCAGAGTGGGCGCCTGTGACAAGCGGGGTTCCACCTGTGCTGTTCTTGGTATATGTGAACGACATAACGGAAGGGATAGACTCAGAAGTGTCCTTGTTTGCAGATGATGCGAAGTTAATGAGAAGAATCAAATCGGACGAGGATCAGGCAGGACTACAAAGAGACCTGGACAGGCTACAAGCCTGGTCCAGCAACTGGCTCCTTGAATTTAACCCTGCCAAATGCAAAGTCATGAAGATTGGGGAAGGGCAAAGAAGACCGCAGACACAATATAGTTTAGATGGCCAAAGACTGCAAACCTCACTCAAGGAAAAAGATCTGGGGGTGAGCATAACACCGAGCATATCTCCTGAGGCGCACATCAATCAGATAACTGCTGCAGCATACGGGCGCGTGGCAAACCTACGGATAGCGTTCCGATACCTCAGTAAGGATTCGTTTAAGACTCTGTATACCATTTACGTCAGGCCCATACTGGAGTATGCAGCACCAGTTTGGAATCCACACCTAGTCAAGCACGTCAAGAAATTAGAGAAAGTGCAAAGGTTTGCAACAAGACTAGTCCCAGAGCTACGGGGATTGTCCTACGAAGAAAGGTTGAGGGAAATCGGCCTGACGACACTGGAGGACAGGAGTATCAGGGGAGACATGATAACGACATATAAAATACTGCGCGGAATAGACAAGGTGGACAAAGACGGGATGTTCCAGAGAAGGGACATAGACACAAGAGGTCACAATTGGAAGTTGAAGACTCAGATGAATCAAAGGGATGTTAGGAAGTATTTCTTCAGTCATAGAGTAGTCATGCCGTGGAATAGCCTAGAAAGTGACGTAGTGGAGGCGGGAGCCATACATAGTTTTAAGGCGAGGTATGATAGAGCTCATGGGGCAGGGAGAGAGAGGACCTAGTAGCAATCAGCGAAGAGGCGGGGCCAGGAGCTGTGACTCGACCCCTGCAACCACAAATAGGTGAGTACAAATAGGCGAGTACACACACACACACACACACGCACGCACACACACACACACACACACGCGCACGCACACACACACACGCGCGCACACGCACACACACACACACACATACGCACGCGCACACGCGCACACACGCACACACGCGCACACACACGCGCACACACACACGCGCGCGCGCGCGCACATACACACACACACGCAAGCACGCACACACACACACACACACACACACACACACACACACACACACACATGTAGCAACAAAATACAAGGAGGCTGAGGAGAGGTTTGTACCCAAGGGTAACAGTAATAATGAAAAAGCCAGGATGAGCCCATGGTTTACCCAAAGGTGCAGGGAGGCAAAAACCAAGTGTGCTAGGGAATGGAAGAAATACAGAAGGCAAAGGACCCAGGAGAATAAGAAGAGCAGTCGTAGAGCCAGAAACGAATATGCACAGATAAGAAGGGAGGCCCAAAGACAATATGAAAATGACATAGCAGCGAAAGCCAAATCTGACCCGAAACTGTTGTACAGCCACATCAGGAGGAAAACAACAGTCAAGGACCAGGTAATCAGTCTAAGGAAGGAAGGAGGAGAGACAACAAGAAATGACCGTGAAGTATGTGAGGAACTCAACAAGAGATTCAAAAAAGTGTTCACAGAGGAGACAGAAGGGGCTCCAGAAAGACGGAGAGGTGGGGCACACCACCATGTGCTGGACACAGTGCACACAACCGAGGAAGAAGTGAAGAGGCTTCTCAGTGAGCTAGATACCTCAAAGGCAATGGGGCCAGATAACATCTCCCCATGGGTATTGAGAGAGGGAGCAGAGGCGCTATGTGTACCCCTAACAACAATATTCAATACATCTATCGAAACAGGGAGATTGCCTTAGGCATGGAAGACAGGAAATGTAGTCCCAATCTTTAAAAAAGGAGACAGACATGAAGCATTAAACTACAGACCAGTGTCACTGACATGTATAGTAAGCAAAATCATGAAGAAGATTATCAGGAGAAGAGTGGTGGAGCACCTAGAAAGGAACGATCTCATCAACAGCAGCCAACATTTTTTCAGGGACGGGAAATCCTGTGCCACAAACCTACTGGAGTTCTATGACGTGGTGACAGCAGTAAGACAAGAGAGAGATGGGTGGGTGGATTGCATATTCTTGGACTGCAAGAAGGCGTTTGACACAGTTCCACACAAGAGATTGGTGCAAAAACTGGAGGACCAAGCAGGGATAACAGGGAAGGCTCTACAATGGATCAGGGAATACTTGTCAGGAAGACAGCAGCGAGGCATGGTACGTGGCGAGGTGTCAGAGTGGGCACCTGTGACCAGCGGGGTCCCACAGGGGTCAGTCCTAGGACCAGTGCTGTTTCTGGTATTTGTGAACGACATGATGGAAGGAATAGACTCTGAGGTGTCCCTGTTTGCAGATGTCGTGAAGTTGATGAGAAGAATTCACTCGATCGAAGACCAGGCAGAACTACAAAGGGATCTGGACAGGCTGCACACCTGGTCCAGCAATTGGCTCCTGGAGTTCAATCCCACCAAGTGCAAAGTCATGAAGATTGGGGAAGGGCAAAAAAGACCGCAGACGGAGTACAGTCTAGGGGGCCAGAGACTACAAACCTCACTCAAGGAAAAAGATCTTGGGGTGAGTATAACACAAGGCACATCTCCTGAAGCGCACATCAACCAAATAACTGCTGCAGCATATGGGCGCCTAGCAAACCTCAGAACAGCATTCCGACATCTTTATAAGGAATCATTCAGGACCCTGTACACCGTGTACGTTAGGCCCATATTGGAGTATGCGGCACCAGTTTGGAACCCACACCTAGCCAAGCACGTAAAGAAACTAGAGAAAGTGCAAAGGTTTGCAACAAGACTAGTCCCAGAGCTAAGAGGTATGTCCTACGAGGAGAGGTTAAGGGAAATCAACCTGACGACACTGGAGGACAGGAGAGATAGGGGGGACATGATAACGACATACAAAATACTGAGAGGAATTGACAAGGTGGACAAAGACAGGATGTTCCAGAGATTGGACACAGTAACAAGGGGACACAGTTGGAAGTTGAAGACGCAGATGAATCACAGGGATGTTAGGAAGTATTTCTTCAGCCATAGAGTAGTCAGTAAGTGGAATAGTTTGGGAAGCGATGTAGTGGAGGCAGGATCCATACATAGCTTTAAGCAGAGGTATGATAAAGCTCACGGCTCAGGGAGAGTGACCTAGTAGCGATCAGTGAAGAGGCGGGGCCAGGAGCTCGGACTTGACCCCCGCAACCTCAACTAGGTGGGTACAGACACACACACACACACACACACACAGACACACACAGACACATGAGAATATATGGTTATAAACATCACGGGTGAAGGATCTCCAAAACAGGGATTTAAGGCCTACGAACGACGACTTCGTCATCAGCAGCTGGCAACTGTCACCGCACCATTGCAGCGCAAGTTTATTCGCCTATTTGTGGTTTGCATGTTGACGGCCCTGGCTGGCCATGCATACTGTTTGATACTGGTCACTCACTCCTGCAAGCTATTACCAGAATTAGAATAGAAATAGCATAGACACAGAGAATATAGTGTTGACGAGTGTGAGAAGGTAGGTGGGACAAGCTTTTAAGGGCAACATTGTAAGACGGTGCTAGGGTCAAGTCCCAGGAGGGTTGTGTCCGGTCACAAGAAGTTGCGGCCAGTCATTACACCGCACAAGACACTCTCACACACACACACACACACACACACTCACACACACAGGCACACACGCACACAGTCAGTGTTACTACCGGTAGTTATTAGCAGTAAGAATACTTAGGAAGCTAGGAAGTCCTCTCTCAATGTGAACAAGGAAAATGATAATAACAAGCAACAATTAATACGTAAATCCAGAAAGGGCAATAAGTGGAGAGAGTAGCATAATTGGGAAAGATAAATGAGACTAAATTTGTGCCTACACGACGGATCTTTCAACCACACCACCTACCCCCCCTAACCCTCCCTCCCTCACACACAAGCACACATACAAAAGGGTAGACACTCTCACACACACGCATACACACACACACACACATACATACAGACACACACACACACACACACACACACACGTACACACACACACACAAACACGCACACACAGACACACACACACACACACCACACACACACACCACACACACCACACATACCCCACACACACACACCACACATACACACCCCACACACACACACCACACATGCATACCCCACACACACACACACACACCATGTGCACACACCACACACACACACACACACACATACATACACACACATACACACCCTCCACCACTTGACACAAACACGTACCCCCCCGCCCCTAACCCCCTCTCCTCCTTCCCTAACCACCTCCCCGTAGCCACCTACCCCTCCCCCAAACCACCTAACCCCTCCCCAAACCGTCTAAATTCCCAACTACCTCCCTCCCTCCAATAACCATCCTCCCCCTCCCCCATAACCATCCATCCCCTCTCTCCCTCAAACCATCTAACCCCCCCAACTATCTCTACCCCTCCAATAACCATCCTCCCCCTCCCCCACAACCATCCATCCCCTCTCCTCCTAACCATCTATTCCCCTCCCCCTAACCACCCGTCCCCCCTTCTGTGGAGCAACGGGGGAACCTAGAACCAGGATGAGGACAAGGGGCTCCAAGGACGAATCTGGGAGGGAGGAATGGGAGGTAGAGCTCAAAAAAAGGGAGGAAGACTGGGGAAGGAGACTAGATGAGCTGGAAAGGAAGATGGAAGAGAGGTTAGCAGCAGAAGGTGGAAGCAACAGGCCACAGCAGCAGAAATCAAGATAGATTAGGAGCTGAGACATCTGAAACAGCACAGAGACAAAGATATTACAGAAGTAGCATCGGCAATGGCTACATCAAACACAGACAACAGGTCTGAAGGAAGCATGGAAACTAAACTGTATGCAGAGGTCCTGTCAAACCCACATGGGGCCAAAACAAAGACAGGGAGCACACTAGGACAGAATGAGAGGTTGGAAGACATTGAAGGAACTAGGACATGTGCAAGTACCTTACCAGATACCTGTGGGTGAGCAGGAAGGACAAACCAAGAAGCATAGGGGCCATAACTAGGGAAGGGACTGAAGGAAGGAACACTCCACGGGAAGGAACTAAAACACATCAGAGGATGCAATGGGAGTCACAGTGGGAGGTGGAAAGGGAGAGATCCGTGTTTGTCTATGGGCTAGACGAAGCTAAAGGGGAAACTTATGATGAAAGAAAGCAGGAGAAAAAAGCGATTGAAGATATCATGAAGGTGATAGGCGAGGGGGACATGACCCAGATGGCAAATTTTCGGAGAATTGGGTGGTTCACAAAAAAAAGGAATCGGCCTCTCAAAGTAATTTTCAAGGCAGAATCAACCCGAACCATGATCCTGCAGGAGAAAGCACGGCTGAGATGCAAGCAGGAGTTCCGGAGTGTGTACCTCGATCGAGACAGGACACAGGACGAAAGGAAGACAATGAAAGAGAGAGTTCAAAAACGAAAGGATAAATGGGAGGAAATGAAAAAGGAGAGCAGAATAACCCAGGAACAAATGGAGGGACAAGTGCACCCCCCAGAAACACCTGCAGAAGGACTCCAGCCACGACACCCCCAAGGCAACTGAACAATCCAAACCAACCATCACACACCGATCCCTCTGTTTCCACCCCCCGCATCAAGTATGAGAGTCCCCTAGGAGCCAGCGACCACGTGGTTCTGTGCTTTGAATACATAGTAGAGCTGCAAGTGGAGAGAATAACAGGAGTTGAATGGGAAAAGCCTGACTATAAAAGAGGGGACTACATAGGGTTGAAGAACTTCCTGCGGGAGGTCCAGTGGGACAGAGAACTGGCAGGAAAGCCAGTAAATGAAATGATGGAATATGTAACAACAAAATGCAAGGAGGCAGTGGAAAGGTTTATTCCCAAGGGCAACAGTAACAACGGGAAGACCAGAACGAGCCCCTGGTTTACCCGACGGTGTAAGGAGGCAAAAACAAAGTGCAATAGAGAATGGAAAAAGTACAGAAGGCAGAGAACACACGAAAATAGGGAGATCAGTCGCAGAGCCAGGAATGAGTACGCACAGGTAAGGAGGGAGGCCCAGCGACAGTATGAAAATGACATAGCATCGAGAATCAAGACTGACCCGAAACTGTTGTATAGCCACATCAGGAGGAAGACAACAGTCAAAGACCAGGAGATCAGATTAAGGACAGAAGGTGGAGAACTCACAAGAAATGATCAGGAGGTATGTGAGGAGCTGATCAGGAGATTTAAGGAAGTTTTTACAGTAGAGACAGGAAGGGCTGTGGGAAGACAGCACAGAAGGGAACATCTGGAGGGAATATACCAACAAGTGTTGGATGACATACGAACAACTGAGGAGGTGGTGAAGAAGCTCTTAAGTGACCTTGATACCTTAAAGGCGATGGGACCGGACATCTCCCCATGGGTCCTTAGAGAAGGAGCAGAGATGCTGTGCGTGCCTCTAACCACAATCTTCAACACATCCCTTGAAACTGGGCAACTACCTGAGAAATGGAAGACAGCTAATGTAGTCCCATATTTAAGAAAGGAAACAGAAACGAGGCACTAAACTACAGACCTGTGTCTCTGACATGTATTGTGTGCAAAGTCACAGAGAAGATTATCAGGAGGAGAGTGGTCGAACACCTGTAACGGAACAAGATTATAAATGAAAACCAGCATGGGTTCATGGAAGGCAAATCTTGTATCACAAACCTCCTGGAGTTTTATGACAAGGTAACAGAAGTAAGACACGAGAGAGAGGGGTGGGTAGATTGCGTTTTCCTAGACTGCAGGAAGGCCTTTGACACAGTTCCCCACAAGAGATTAGTGCAGAAGCTGGAGGATCAGGCGCATGTAAAAGGGAGGGCACTGCAATGGATCAGGGAATACCTAACAGGGAGGCAGCAACGAATCATGGTACGTGAAGAGGTATCACAGTGGGCGCCTGTTACGAGCGGGGTCCCACAGGGGTCAGTCCTAGGACCAGTGCTATTTTTGATATATGTGAACGACATGATGGAAGGAATAGACTCTGAAGTGTCCCTGTTCGCAGATGACGTGAAGTTGATGAGAAGAATTAAATCGGACGAGGATGAGGCAGGACTGCAAAGAGACCTGGACAGGCTGGACATGTGGTCCAGTAACTGGCTTCTCGAGTTCAATCCAGCCAAATGCAAAGTCATGAAGATTGGGGAGGGGCAAAGAAGACCGCAGACAAAGTATAGGCTAGGTGAACAAAGACTACAGATCTCACTCAGGGAGAAAGACCTTGGGGTGACCATAACACCGAGCACATCACCGGAGGCACACATCAACCAAATAACGGCTGCAGCATACGGGCGCCTGGCAAACCTGAGAATAGCGTTCCGATACCTTAATAAGGAATCGTTCAAGACACTGTACACTGTGTAAGTTAGGCCCATAATGGAGTATGCAGCACCAGTCTGGAACCCACACCTGGTCAAGCACGTCAAGAAATTAGAGAAAGTACAAAGGTTTGCAACAAGGCTAGTCCCAGAGCTCAAGGGAATGTCGTACGAGGAAAGGTTAAGGGAAATCGGAGTGACGACACTGGAGGACAGAAGGGTCAGGGGAGACATGATAACGACATACAAGATACTGCGTGGAATAGACAAGGTGGACAGATATAGGATGTTCCAGAGAGGGGACACAGGGACAGAGGGTCACAACTGGAAGCTGAAGACTCAGACGAGTCACAGGGACGTTAGGAAGTATTTCTTCAGTCATAGAGTTGTCAGCAAGTGGAATAGCCTAGCAAGTGAAGTAGTGGAGGCAGGAACCATATATAGTTTTAAGAAGAGGTATGACAAAGCTCAGGAAGAAGAGAGAGAGAGGACCCAGTAGCGATCAGTGAAGAGGCGGGGCCAGGAGCTGAGTCTCGATCCCTGCAACCACAATTAGGTGAGTACAATTAGGTGAGTACACACACACACACACACAATGGTAACTATCACACACACACACACACACACACACAATGGTAACTAACACACACACACACACACACACATGGAAGACAGCAAATGTAGTTCCCATTTTCAAAAAAGGAGACAGAAAAGAGGCACTAAACTATAGACCTGTGTCATTGACGTGTATAGTATGCAAAATTATGGAGAAGATTATCAGGAGGAGAGTGGTGGAGCACCTGGAACGGAACAGGAGTATAAATGCCAACCAGCACGGATTCACGGAAGGCAAATCCTGTGTCACAAACCTTCTGGAGTTTTATGATAAAATAACAGAAGTAAGACAAGAGAGAGAGGGGTGGGTTGATTGCATCTTCTTGGACTGCAAGAAGGCCTTTGACACAGTTCCTCACAAGAGATTAGTGCAGAAGCTAGAGCATCAGGCGCATATAACAGGAAGGGCACTGCAATGGATCAGAGAATACCTGACAGGGAGGCAACAACGAGTCATGGTACGTAATGATGTATCACAGTGGGCACCTGTGACGAGCGGGGTCCCACAGGGGTCGGTCCTAGGACCAGTGCTATTTTTGGTATATGTGAACGACATGACGGAAGGGTTAGACTCAGAAGTGTCCCTGTTTGCAGATGATGTGAAGTTAATGAGGAGAATTAAATCTGATGAGGACCAGGCAGGACTTCAAAGAGACCTGGACAGACTGGACACCTGGTCCAGCAAATGGCTTCTCGAATTTAATCCTGCCAAATGCAAAGTCATGAAGATAGGGGAAGGGCACAGAAGACCACAGACAGAGTATAGGCTAGGTGGCCAAAGACTGCAAACCTCACTCAAGGAGAAAGATCTTGGGGTGAGTATAACACCGAGCATGTCTCCGGAAGCACACATCAATCAGATAACTGCTGCAGCA
>NC_091310.1:2994303-3021803 GCF_038502225.1 Cherax quadricarinatus | reverse complement strand
ACACACATACACACACACACACACATAGACACACACACACAGACACACACACACACACACACACACACACACACACACACACACACACACGCACACACACACAAGCATGTCATTTCCAACAACAAAAATACTTCACTGAAACACTGGATAGAAATTCGCTTAGTAATGCCTTGTATTAACATAACTTGTCGCTCTCTACTTGTACCTTATTTAGTAGAGGGTTAAAAGAGGCCAGAATTTTCTACAGTTTGCATGTGTAATAGAGCTTACTGCAGCCAGTAGTAAAGTTGAATAGGAATGACGCTTCTCAGAGCTCAGCCACTGTATAAACTTCCTGCTGCTCTGGGAGGTGTTAGAAATACAACAAAATTTTGGCTCACTCGCTCTGGAGGAATTAATCACCTCCCTTGGTAAGATATTTTCCAAATAAACACGAGGTTCATAATAGTTTACCCTCTGCGAGGGGCAACTTATTATGCCTGCTAAGGGATATAATTACCTACAAGCTGTTGTCTGTAATTTACAGCACTAATATTTAACCAAATTTATTGTGGATAAAGTGTATTATTTTTAGCTATATCGTAGATTTGATTCAGTAAGTAAAGAAACGTTCACTCATAAATAAATAAAACGCTCAATAAAAAACATAATATTGATTGTATGAAATAATTATTCTTCGTTACTCGAATGTATTATAAACCAGATGAAGAATAACGAACATATTCAACACTTGGGAATATATTGTGGCAAAAAAATTTACCTCTACTGAATAAACTGTTAATTTAATGCGCAAGTGAAATTTATACTTGAGAAAGAGGAAGAGGTGGAGAGCTGACTGGAAGATGACCTGTCTCTCAGCCTGGAGGAAATGATACAAGATATTCAATCTAATTGTTCTGATCTACGTAGCCCCTCAAGGAAGGTTCGTTGATGCTGGTGAGAAGCTCTTGATCTAGGGAGTTAGATCTGTGCTCCAGTTCCCTGAATTAAACCTGAATACCTTCCACATCTCCCCCCCCCCCACTGGCGCTGTATAATCCTACGGGTTTAGCGCTTCTCCTTGATTATAATAATGAATGATCTACGTAGAGTCTTGAGGCTGGAGGCTGACAGTCAAGATGTGTGTTACCTGACTGTCAGATTCATCAACTTGTTTATAATGAAATAGAGTGAATTCAGAGTGAGCTTTGAGGAACAAGTGAGTCAAGGTGAGACAGTGGCTCTAAACTGACAATGTGAGTGAAGACAAGAGATAGTGAGATAAGTGAGCAATACAGATGTCAAGAATAGTGTGAGCACTATATATATATACATTATATATATATATATATATATATATATATATATATATATATATATATATATATATATATATATATATATATATATATATATATATATATGCAAGGAATTCGCGAGAGCATGCGAACTATAGATCAGTGTTTGTGTATAGTTGGCATGCTCTCGCGAATTCCTTGCATTGTTCAAATCTCTAGTAAGGCTGATTCATGCAGGGGATGAGATGAAAAGCTGTAAGCCTTCTCCCTGAAAGCTGGCTGCCTTGGATCAAACGTGTAGCTCATGCTACACGCCAAGGTATTGGTCCAGTGTGGGTAGATTGGTAAAGCACTGCGTACCTTGTCCTGAGGTTCGTAGGTTCGAGTCTCCTTCAGCCAGAGATCAGTGTTTATATATATATATATATATATATATATATATATATATATATATATATATATATATATATATATATATATATATATATATGCCAAATATGAAAAACTGGTCAATTAGAAAGAACTCATTTAAAATTAAGTCCTTTCGAAAATTTTCTCTTATACGTTTAAATATATATTTTTTCATTAATGGTAATGTAAAAATATTTAATTTTGCTCCAAAAGAATCTTAGAAAACTTACCTAACCTTATTATAACAAGAACAATTTATTTTAGCCTAACTTAACTAAATATATTTTAAATTTGTTTACAGTAATTTAATACTAAACAAACAATGAAATACATTTTTTTCGTTAGGTTCAGAATGATTTTGGCGAAATTATTGCATACACAAATTTTCACTTGTCCTATATGGCAAGATGAACGTTGCTATTTAAGCCAAGATCGCAAGTTCTGCCTATTCGGCACGACATATATATATTGAAAATGAAATACTTTCTAAAATTTTGTCTTACACGTTTGAAGATATATATATTTTTGCATTTATTATAATGTAAAAATTAATATTTTTTTTACCAAAAGAATCATAGAAAAGTTACCTAAACTTAATTTTAAGAGTTTACAAAAATTTAATAATCGACAAAGACAACGAAATATATTTTTGTCGATAGGTTCAGAATGCTTTTTTAGCGAAATTACTGCATATACAAATTTTCATTTGCCTTATTCGGCAAGAAGAGCGTTGCTATTAAAGTCAAAATCGCAAGTTTTAACTATTTGGTACGACATATATATTAATATTTTTTATTAATACATCGGCCGTTTCCCACCAAGGCAGGGTGGCTCGAAAAAGAATATTTTTCATCATCATTCACTCCATTACTGTCTTGCCGGTTATAAAACTGCAACATTAACACCCCTCCTTCAGAGTGTAGACACTGTACTTCCCATCTCCAGGACTCAAGTCCGGCCTGCCGGTTTCCCTGAATCCCTTCATAAATGTTACCTTCCTTACACTCCAACAGCACGTCAAGTCCTAAAACCATTTGTCTCCATCTGTTCCTATCTAACACGCTCACGCACACTTGCTGAAGACCAGCCCCTCGCATTCAAATCCCCCTTTACCCCCTCCCTCCAACCTCTCCTAGGCCGACCCCTACCTCGCCTTCCCTCTAATACAGAATTATACATTCTGGAAGTCATTCTATTTCGTTCCATCCTCTCTACATGTCCAAACCATCTCAATAACCCCTCCTCAGCTCTCTGGATAATAGTATTGGTAATCCCACACCTCCTCCTAATCTCCAAACTACAGATTCTCTGCATTATATTCACGCCACACATTGCCCTCAGACATGACATCTCCACTGCCTCCAGCCTTCTCCATGTTGCAACATTCACCACCCATGCTTCACACCCATACAACAGCATTGGTATAGCTATACTCTCATACACTCCCCTCTTTGCTTTCATGGAAAAAGTTCTTTGGCTCCACAGACTCCTAAGTGCACCACTCACCTTTTTCCCCATGTCAGTTCTATGATTTACCTCGTCTTTCAAAGACCCATCTGCATGACGTGTCAGCAGATGGGTCTCTCTCTCTCATATATATATATATATATATATATATATATATATATATATATATATATATATATATATATATATATATATATATAATATTAAAATATAAAATATATATAAAATATATAATAATAAATAAATATATATAATTTATTACTTCCTGATCCCCTCACTAGTATATATACTGGCTCCCATCCCTTCTTGCTTCTATGTGACTTGTTAATGGCTCAAGTTGGACCCAAACGTGTCATAAGTTTCATTCACCTGTGTGCAGGTTATATGTGTATTTCTGTTCTCTAGATCGTGCCTTTTTATTCTGTATAGAAGTGCAGGTTATCGGCCCCACGACTTAATCCCGCCTTCTGGGGTACAGGGCAGGCTAGATCTCCATCCACTTCCTTCCAGAGATGATGTTGATTACATCTCAGTAGCCGACGATTTAACTCTTACTATTATGAAAGATTTGAAAGTTAGAATACCTTGTTTTTAATTTTATCCTCCTGAGCAGGAGGTACAGACTGACACCCCCTTCCCCCCCCCCCCCACCGCCTCCATGATTCATTATTTTGTTTCGATTATGTAAGGGACCCACTTCAAATGAAATATTTGTCTATTGACATTATAATCAGGTTTAGGCCTCTTGCAACTCACCACAGCATTTTTTTCCCTGGAGGTGCTTATTAGATCCACATGACTGCATGACTTATTACCCTCTTGGGCAAGAAGTGAAGGTGAAGGCCCTCTTCCTCCTGGACATGAAATAAGCGTTAGATCTCTATTCTGCCTCACCATTTTCTCCCTTCACTTAGAGAGGAAGTGCTGGTTTGGATCGCCATGAAACCCCAATAACTGTCCTTCTAAGCAGGATATAAAAGAAAGGGTTAAATTCTTGCTAGTTTTAAAAGTTTCATATTATCTCTCCCACGTAGGTAAACAGCTCTGCCTGAAGTGTAGGAGAGTTGAAGCCAACGCTGGGGCAAGAAATCGGGAGGCGTTTAAACACTGCTGAACAAACACATTTACGCGATCATCAGGACATGGAGGCAACATCTCCGTTTGCTACCGCTCTTGACTTCCTTTCTTTGATATTGGAAGCTCTCCATGAGCACTGTGTTTTAGTGTTGATTTACGTTAGAGTGACTTTGGTGGAATTGTCTCACAAAAGCTGATCTCATATTGTTTTAGTGGCAGTGATATGTTATTGTTATTATTTTAAGTTGGTCGTGTAGTCCTCGGTGACTGTAGTTCAATTATTTAGATTTTCCATCTGTAATCATGTTTTAAATTTAATAGTATGGCATATGTGGAAAATATTAACTGTAATGGTTGCAGCAAAAAACATATTTTAAATATATGTTAGCTTTCAACAGTACTCAAACATATTTTTTGCATAATTTTTGAGAAATTACATCAACTATATGTTGCAGGTGAATACATCATGTCAGATGTGTGGAAGACTGAAGGACGGGGCATCAGGACACAGGACGATACTATTTCGTTCAGTTACAGGGAACTGAAGCCAGCATCCAAGGATGCTCTTTACACTAAATTGTGAAAAAAAGTAATCTTAGAGGAATTCCTTGATAGAGGTTAGACTTTGAGAGAAAAATGGAGATAAAAATGGAGATAAAAATGGAGATAAAGAAGGAGATAAATTCTACAGGCAGAAAGAGAAAACATTATTCCTTCATCTTAAGAAACTGAACATTGACGGATCTAACTTTTTCGGAGGAAGGGTGGGAAGCTTGAAAGACGTAATCTTATCCCAAGAAAAATGAAGAATCATAGATTCCAATCGTTACAAGGTAATATTACATAGGAAAACATAGGAATACAAACAGCTGAGTTTAGGCTATCCTGAGTTATCCTGGGTTACTTTCAAAATATCTTCACATTTATATTCATTCAGATCAATGATTCTTGAAACATCCTCCACAAACAACACATCCATCAGTACTAAACATCCTACACAAACAACACATCCATCAGTACTAAACATCCTTCACAAACACATCCATCAGTACTAAACATCCTTCACAAACACATCCATCAGTACTAAACATCCTTCACAAACAACACATCAGTACTAAACATCCTCAACAAACAACACATCCATCAGTACTAAACATCCTTCACAAACACATTCATCAGTACTAAACATCCTTAACAAACACATCCATCAGTACTAAACATCCTTCACAAACAACACATCCATCAGTACTAAACATCCTTCACAAACAACACATTCATCAGTACTAAACATCCTTCACAAACAACACATCCATCAGTACTAAACATCCTTCGCAAACAACTCATCCATCAGTACTAAACATCCTCCACAAAACACATCCATCAGTACTAAACATCCTTCACAAACAACACATCCATCAGTACTAAACATCCTTCACAAACAACACATCCATCAGTACTAAACATCCTTCACAAACAACACATCCATCAGTACTAAACATCCTTCACAAACACATCCATCAGTACTAAACATCCTTCACAAACACATCCATCAGTACTAAACATCCTCAACAAACAACACATCCATCAGTACTAAACATCCTTCACAAACAACACATCCATCAGTACTAAACATCCTTCACAAACACATCCATCAGTACTAAACATCCTTCACAAACAACACATCCATCAGTACTAAACATCCTTCACAAACAACACATCCATCAGTACTAAACATCCTTCACAAACACATCCATCAGTACTAAACATCCTCAACAAACAACATCCATCAGTACTAAACATCCTTCACAAACAACACATCCATCAGTACTAAACATCCTTCACAAACACATCCATCAGTACTAAACATCCTCAACAAACAACATCCATCAGTACTAAACATCCTTCACAAACAACTCATCCATCAGTACTAAACATCCTCCACAAAACACATCCATCAGTACTAAACATCCTTCACAAACACATCCATCAGTACTAAACATCCTTCACAAACACATCCATCAGTACTAAACATCCTCAACAAACAACACATCCATCAGTACTAAACATCCTTCACAAACAACACATCCATCAGTACTAAACATCCTTCACAAACACATCCATCAGTACTAAACATCCTTCACAAACAACACATCCATCAGTACTAAACATCCTTCACAAACAACACATCCATCAGTACTAAACATCCTTCACAAACACATCCATCAGTACTAAACATCCTCAACAAACAACATCCATCAGTACTAAACATCCTTCACAAACAACACATCCATCAGTACTAAACATCCTTCACAAACAACACATCCATCAGTACTAAACATCCTTCACAAACAACACATCCATCAGTACTAAACATCCTTCACAAACAACACATCCATCAGTACTAAACATCCTTCACAAACAACACATCCATCAGTACTAAACATCCTTCACAAACAACACATCCATCAGTACTAAACATCCTTCACAAACAACACATCCATCAGTACTAAACATCCTTCACAAACAACACATCCATCAGTACTAAACATCCCACAAACAACACATCCATCAGTAATAAACATCCTCCACAAACAACACATCCATCAGTGTTAAACATCCTTCACAAACAACACATCCATCAGTACTAAACATCCTCCACAAACAACACATCCATCAGTACTAAACATCCTCCACAAACAACACATCCATCAGTTCTAAACATCTCCACCAACACATTCATCAGTACTAAACATCCCCAAAAACACATTCATCAGTACTAAACATCCTCCACAAACAACACATTCATCAGTACTAAACATCCTCCACAAACAACACATTCATCAGTACTAAACATCCTCCACAAACAACACATTCATCAGTACTAAACATCCTCCACAAACAACACATTCATCAGTACTAAACATCCCCACAAACAACACATTCATCAATACTAAACATCCTCCACAAACAACACATTCATCAATACTAAACATCCTCCACAAACAACACATTCATCAGTACTAAACATCCCCACACACAACACATTCATCAGTACTAAACATCCTCCACAAACAACACATTCATCAGTACTAAACATCCTCCACAAACAACACATTCATCAGTACTAAACATCCTCCACAAAGACATTCATCAGTACTAAACATCCTCCACAAACAACACATTCATCAATACTAAACATCCTCCACAAACAACACATTCATCAATACTAAACATCCTCCACAAACAACACATTCATCAGTACTAAACATCCCCACACACAACACATTCATCAGTACTAAACATCCTCCACAAACAACACATTCATCAGTACTAAACATCCTCCACAAACAACACATTCATCAGTACTAAACATCCTCCACAAACAACACATTCATCAGTACTAAACATCCTCCACAAACAACACATTCATCAGTACTAAACATCCTCCACAAACAACACATTCATCAGTACTAAACATCCTCCACAAACAACACATTCATCAGTACTAAACATCCTCCACAAACAACACATTCATCAGTACTAAACATCCTCCACAAACAACACATTCATCAGTACTAAACATCCTCAACAAACAACACATCCATCAGTACTAAACATCCTTCACAAACAACACATCCATCAGTACTAAACATCCTCCACAAACAACACATTCATCAGTACTAAACATCCTCCACAAACAACACATTCATCAGTACTAAACATCCTCCACAAACAACACATTCATCAGTACTAAACATCCTCAACAAACAACACATCCATCAGTACTAAACATCCTTCACAAACAACACATCCATCAGTACTAAACATCCTCCACAAACAACACATCCATCAGTACTAAACATCCTTCACAAACAACACATCCATCAGTACTAAACATCCTCCAAAAACAACACATTCATCAGTACTAAACATCCTCCACAAACAACACATTCATCAGTACTAAACATCCTCCACAAACAACACATTCATCAGTACTAAACATCCTTCACAAACAACACATCCATCAGTACTAAACATCCTCCACAAACAACACATTCATCAGTACTAAACATCCTCCACAAACAACACATTCATCAGTACTAAACATCCTCCACAAACAACACATTCATCAGTACTAAACATCCTCCACAAACAACACATTCATCAGTACTAAACATCCTCCACAAACAACACATTCATCAGTACTAAACATCCTCCACAAACAACACATTCATCAGTACTAAACATCCTCCACAAACAACACATTCATCAGTACTAAACATCCTCCACGAACAACACATTCATCAGTACTAAACATCCTTCACAAAAAACACATCCATCAGTACTAAACATCCTCCACAAACAACACATTCATCAGTACTAAACATCCCACAAACAACACATTCATCAGTACTAAACATCCTCCACAAACAACATTCATAAGTACTAAACATCCTCCACAAACAACACATTCATCAGTACTAAACATCCTCCACAAACAACACATTCATCAGTACTAAACATCCTCCACAAACAACACATTCATCAGTACTAAACATCCTCCACAAACATCACATTCATCAGTACTAAACATCGTCCACAAACACATTCATCAGTACTAAACATCCTCACAAACAACACATTCATCAGTACTAAACATCCTCCACAAACAACACATTCATCGGTACTAAACATCCCCACAAACAACACATTCATCGGTACTAAACATCCTCCACAAACAACACATTCAACAGTACTAAACATCCTCCACAAACAACACATTCATCAGTACTAAACATCCTCCACAAACAACACATTCATCAGTACAAAACATCCTCCACAAACAACACATTCATCAGTACTAAACATCCACACAAACAACACATTCATCAGTACTAAACATCCCCACAAACAACACATTCATCAGTACTAAACATCCACACAAACAACACATTCATCAGTACTAAACATCCTTCACAAACACATCCATCAGTACTAAACATCCTCCACAAACAACACATTCATCAGTACTAAACATCCTCCACAAACAACACATTCATCAGTACTAAACATCCTCCACAAACAACACATTCATCAATACTAAACATCCTCCACAAACAACACATTCATCAATACTAAACATCCTCCACAAACAACACATCCATCAGTACTAAACATCCTTCACAAACAACACATCCATCAGTACTAAACATCCTCCACAAACACATTCATCAGTACTAAACATCCCAGAAACAACACATTCATCAGTACTAAACATCCTCCACAAACAACATTCATAAGTACTAAACATCCTCCACAAACAACACATTCATCAGTACTAAACATCCTCCACAAACAACACATTCATCAGTACTAAACATCCTCCACAAACAACACATTCATCAGTACTAAACATCCTCCACAAACAACACATTCATCAGTACTAAACATCCTCCACAAACATCACATTCATCAGTACTAAACATCGTCCACAAACAACACATTCATCAGTACTAAACATCCTCACAAACAACACATTCATCAGTACTAAACATCCTCCACAAACAACACATTCATCGGTACTAAACATCCCCACAAACAACACATTCATCGGTACTAAACATCCTCCACAAACAACAAATTCATCAGTACTAAACATCCTCCACAAACAACACATTCATCAGTACTAAACATCCTCCACAAACAACACATTCATCAGTACTAAACATCCTCCCCAAACAACACATTCATCAGTACTAAACATCCTCCACAAACAACACATTCATCAGTACTAAACATCCTCCACAAACAACACATTCATCAGTACTAAACATCCTCCACAAACAACACATCCATCAATACTAAACATCCTCCACAAACAACACATTCATCAATACTAAACATCCTCCACAAACAACACATTCATCAGTACTAAACATCCTCCACAAACAACACATTCATCAATACTAAACATCCTCCACAAAACATATTCATCAATACTAATCATCCTCCACAAACAACACATCCATCAATACTAAACATCCTCCACAAACAACACATTCATCAATACTAAACATCCTCCACAAACAACACATTCATCAATACTAAACATCCTCCACAAACAACACATCCATCAATACTAAACATCCTCCACAAACAACACATTCATCAATACTAAACATCCTCCACAAACAACACATCCATCAATACTAAACATCCTCCACAAACAACACATTCATCAGTACTAAACATCCTCCACAAACAACACATTCATCAATACTAAACATCCTCCACAAACAACACATTCATCAGTACTAAACATCCTCCACAAACAACACATTCATCAATACTAAACATCCTCCACAAACAACACATCCATCAATACTAAACATCCTCCACAAACAACACATTCATCAATACTAAACATCCTCCACAAACAACACATTCATCAGTACTAAACATCCTCCACAAACAACACATTCATCAATACTAAACATCCTCCACAAACAACACATTCATCAATACTAAACATCCTCCACAAACAACACATCCATCAATACTAAACATCCTCCACAAACAACACATCCATCAATACTAAACATCCTCCACAAACAACACATTCATCAATACTAAACATCCTCCACAAACAACACATCCATCAATACTAAACATCCTCCACAAACAACACATTCATCAATACTAAACATCCTCCACAAACAACACATTCATCAATACTAAACATCCTCCACAAACAACACATTCATCAATACTAAACATCCTCCACAAACAACACCTTCATCAATACTAAACATCCTCCACAAACAACACATTCATCAATACTAAACATCCTCCACAAACAACACATTCATCAATACTAAACATCCTCCACAAACAACACATTCATCAATACTAAACATCCTCCACAAACAACACATCCATCAATACTAAACATCCTCCACAAACAACACATTCATCAATACTAAACATCCTCCACAAACAACACATCCATCAATACTAAACATCCTCCACAAACAACACATCCATCAATACCAAACATCCTCCACAAACAACACATTCATCAATACTAAACATCCTCCACAAACAACACATTCATCAATACTAAACATCCTCCACAAACAACACATTCATCAATACTAAACATCCTCCACAAACACATTCATCAATACTAAACATCCTCCACAAACAACACATTCATCAATACTAAACGCCTAAAAAAGTTACGATTCACATGATCTTTCCAGGACACCTGATCGTCTCTCCATTACCTCCTCGCCTCTCGCCTCTCTCCTCTCTCTGTCTGTCTCTCTCTCTCTCTCTGTCTCTCTGTCTCTCTCTCTCTCTCTCTCTCTGTCTCTCTCTCTCTCTGTCTCTCTCTCTCTCTGTCTCTCTTTCTCTCTCTCTCTCTCTCTCTCTCTCTCTCTCTCTCTCTCTGTCTCTCTCTCTCTCTCTCTCTCTCTCTCTCTCTCTCTCTCTCTCTGTCTCTCTGTCTCTCTGTCTCTGTCTCTGTCTCTCTCTCTCTCTCTCTCTCTCTGTCTCTCTCTCTCTCTCTCTCTCTCTCTCTCTCTCTCTCTCTCTCTCTGTCTCTGTCTCTGTCTCTGTCTCTGTCTCTGTCTCTCTCTCTGTCTCTCTCTCTCTCTCTCTCTCTCTCTCTCTCTCTCTCTCTCTCTCCTGTGGAATTCGTTACTGGAAAATAATTTGTCAATTTAAAAGCATATAAATAATTTTTCAACACTCACATATGAACAATATTACATTTTTAACAGTTTGATAGTCTGACAAATATATATACAGTCCTAATACCTACACAGTCCTCACTAATACCTACACAGTCCTCACTAATACCTACACAGTCCTCACTAATACCTACACAGTCCTCACTAATACCTACACAGTCCTCACTAATACCTACACAGTTCTCACTAATACCTACACAGTCCTCACTAATACCTACACAGTCCTCACTAATACCTACACAGTCCTCACTAATACCTACACAGTCCTCACTAATACCTACACAGTCCTCACTAATACCTACACAGTCCTCACTAATACCTACACAGTCCTCACTAATACCTACACAGTCCTCACTAATACCTACACAGTCCTCACTAATACCTACACAGTCCTCACTAATACCTACACAGTCCTCACTAATACCTACACAGTCCTCACTAATACCTACACAGTCCTCACTAATACCTACACAGTCCTCACTAATACCTACACAGTCCTCACTAATACCTACACAGTCCTCACTAATACCTACACAGTTCTCACTAATACCTACAGCCCTCACTAATACCTACACAGTCCTCACTAATACCTACACAGTCCTCACTAATACCTACACAGTCCTCACTAATACCTACACAGTCCTCACTAATACCTACACAGTCCTCACTAATACCTACACAGTCCTCACTAATACCTCCTCACTAATACCTACACAGTCCTCACTAATACCTACACAGCCTCACTAATACCTACACAGTCCTCACTAATACCTACACAGTCCTCACTAATACCTACACAGTCCTCACTAATACCTACACAGTCCTCACTAATACCTACACAGTCCTCACTAATACCTACACAGTCCTCACTAATACCTACACAGTCCTCACTAATACCTACACAAGCCTCACTAATACCTACACAGTCCTCACTAATACCTACACAGCCCTCACTAATACCTACACAGTCCTCACTAATACCTACACAGTCCTCACTAATACCTACACAGTCCTCACTAATACCTACACAGTCCTCACTAATACCTACACAGTCCTCACTAATACCTACACAGTCCTCACTAATACCTACACAGTCCTCACTAATACCTACACAGTCCTCACTAATACCTACACAGTCCTCACTAATACCTATACAGTCCTCACTAATAGCTACACAGTACTCACTAATACCTACACAGTCCTCACTAATACCTACACAGTCCTCACTAATACCTACACAGTCCTCACTAATACCTACACAGTCCTCACTAATACCTACACAGTCCTCACTAATACCTACACAGTCCTCACTAATACCTACACAGTCCTCACTAATACCTACACAGTCCTCACAAATACCTACACATTACTCACAAAAGCATACACAATCCTCACAAAATACGCACACAGTCCTCACAAATGCATACACAGTCCCCATAGATGCATACACAGTCCTCACAGTACTCGCAAATACCTGCACAGTCCTCACAAATGCATACACAGTCCTCATTAATACCTACACAGTTCTCACAAATACATACACAATCCTCACAAATACATACACAGTACTCACAAATACATACACAGTACTCACAAATACATACACAGTACTCACAAATACATACACAGTACTCACAAATACATACACAGTACTCACAAATACATACACAGTTCTCACAAATACATACACAGTACTCACAAATACATACACAGTACTCACAAATACATACACAGTACTCACAAATACATACACAGTACTCACAAATACATACACAGTACTCTCAAATACATACACAGTACTCACAAATACATACACAGTTCTCACAAATACATACACAGTACTCACAAATACATACACAGTACTCACAAATACATACACAGTTCTCACAAATACATACACAGTACTCACAAATACATACACAGTACTCACAAATACATACACAGTTCTCACAAATACATACACAGTTCTCACAAATACATACACAGTTCTCACAAATACATACACAGTACTCACTAATACATACACAGTTCTCACAAATACATACACAGTTCTCACAAATACATACACAGTACTCACAAATACATACACAGTTCTCACAAATACATACACAGTTCTCACAAATACATACACAGTTCTCACAAATACATACACAGTTCTCACAAATACATACACAGTACTCACAAATACATACACAGTTCTCACAAATACATACACAGTTCTCACAAATACATACACAGTTCTCACAAATACATACACAGTTCTCACAAATACATACACAGTTCTCACAAATACATACACAGTTCTCACAAATACATACACAGTTCTCACAAATACATACACAGTTCTCACAAATACATACACAGTTCTCACAAATACATACACAGTACTCACAAATACATACACAGTTCTCACA
Organism: Cherax quadricarinatus; assembly: GCF_038502225.1. Taxonomy (NCBI): domain Eukaryota; kingdom Metazoa; phylum Arthropoda; class Malacostraca; order Decapoda; family Parastacidae; genus Cherax; species Cherax quadricarinatus. The sequence goes on along the minus strand of NC_091310.1, from coordinate 3,007,403 downwards.
AATACATACACAGTTCTCACAAATACATACACAGTACTCACAAATACACACACAAGAACGCCTCAACCACCATGTAGACCAGGTAAAACAAGCAACAGGTCCCTCCATAGAATGCCAAATACCTATTTAGTTCCACAGTGACTAGCAAATAATCTACAGAGTCATTAAATTCACTGAAAAAAATATGTACCATTAACTGCTACACTGATATTGACGTAAAGTTTATCAATTCTCCCCCAAGTGCTGATACATAAAAGTATCAGCACTTGTTACACAAAAGTTGTTACACTTGTTATACAAAAGTTGAAATATATTTTATAAGCTGCAATAAAACCTGCGATATCTGGCGTTTTAATCTTAACACGCACGTTAACAAGACTGTAATATGCAAGCGCTTTAAAACATCTCGCAGTTTGTCAATGTACTTAATTTACAAGTATTTACAAACTAGCTAACACTCTGACACTGTACTTGCATAAACGCATGAATTACTTCACACGTCTCAAATAAATCTCAAAGACTGTTTTTAAAGGTGGGAGGCAAAGGAGAGGGGGTTGTTTACAGGTCTTTCAAAGAATGAAACAAAAATAAGTTGAAAAGCTGACGTCCCGGAGCTCTGTGTTGTTATTGGATGGAGTTACAATTGTCAGAGAGAAGTTTCAAATTCAATTGGTGAGTTAGTCTCCATCGCACAGTCTTGAGCTGTGTCTCGCTGATCTGAATCTTAAGTGACCGGCGAGCAGGGAACGAAGGGACAGGAGAGAAGAAGAGGGAGGGAGGAAAGGACGTTGGTAGGAATTGTTAGAAACTGAGAGAGAGGAAGGGAGATAGAGATAGTGTAGGCTGGATAATGGAGAGAGTGACAGAGAGAGAGATGAGAGCAAGGGAGATGAAGTAAACAGAAGAGATTTTATTTTCAACACACCAGCCGTTTCCCACAGCGGTTGGGTGATTCTAAAAATAAGAAACACACTCTCCGTTATTCAATCACTCGAATCTTGACAAAATAGTTTTGATATCACACTTCAGATAACCCTCTAAACAACATCCTCCCTCCTCCTTAAGAGTGCACGCACTGTATTTCCTAACTCCAATATTCACTCTAGCAAACCAGTTTCATTGAATCCCTTCGTAAATGTTACGCTGCTCTCACATCAGTAACAATTTTAATTATTAAATGAGTGGACTTCCTGACATACCTTACCAAACTTATCTTCTCTCTTCAATAACAGGTTAATCTGGAAAAAAAAAACTACTTAGTCCCTTCTAACGCGCTAACGCAAACGAGTTGGGTGTTCATTCGCCCAGCACCCGGAACCTGTTTTACCTCCTACCTCCAACCCATCCCTGGACAACCCCTACTCTTCCGTGGACGACCAACCCTTCCCTGGACTATCCCTACCCTTCCCTGGACAACCCCTGCCCTTCCCTGGTTGACCCCTACCCTTCCCTGGACGACCCCAACCCTCCCCTGGACGACCCCAACCCTCCCCTGGACGATCCCAACCCTTCCCTGGACGATCCCAACCCACCCCTGGACGATCCCAACCCTCCCCAGGACGACCCCAACCCTCCCCTGGACGACCCCAACCCTCCCCTGGACGACCCCTACCCTCCCCTGGACGACCCCAACCCTTCCCTGGACGATCCCAACCAAAGATTTATGTACCCTCCTGGTTATCCTATTTTCCTCTATCCTTTCTAAGTACCCAAAGCCCCTCACCAGCCCTCCTGAGCCTCAGAACTATATTTTTGCACCATTATGCTTTCTAATCTCCAAGTTTCAGTTTTATTTTTTATTATTAGCACATTGGCCGTTTCCCACCGAAGCAGGTGACCAAAAAAGAAGAAACATTTACATCATTCACTTAATCACTGTCTTGCCAGAGGTGCTCTTACACTACAGTTATAAAACTGCAATATATAAACACACTTTGTCGAGGCGCAGACACGGTACTTTCCACCTCCAGGACTCGTTTCCGGTTTGCCAGTTTCCCTGCATCTCTTCATAAATGTTACTTTGCTCACACTCCAACAGCACATCAAGTCATAAAAACCATTTGTCTCCACTCGCTCCTATCTAATACTCTCATGCACAAAAAATCCCCTTTATCCTCTTCCACCAAACTTTCCTAGGCCGACGCCTACCCCGCCTTCCATCCACTACAGATTTATAATCGAAGTCAATCTGTTTTGTTTCATCCTCTTTAAATGTCTGAACCACCTCAACAACTCCTCCTCAACCCTCTGGATAATACTTTCAATAACCCCGCATCTCCTCTTAATTTGCAAACTAAGGATTCTCTGCATTATATTCACACTACTCATTGCCCTCCGACACATATCCACTGCCTCCAACCTTATCCTTGTAAAGTAAAAGGATACAAGTGCAACTAATGTGACATTTTATTTTGGCAACGTTTCGCTCTCCAGGAGCTTTGTCAAGCCGTTACAAACAGTACATGGACACAGAGGGTATATATAGGCTCAGAGTGAGGTGCAATACTAGTAGTAGTAGTAGTAGTAGTAGTAGTAGTAGTAATAGTAGTAGTAGTAATAGTAGTAATAGTAATAGTAGTAATAGTAATAGTAGTAATAGTAGTAGTAGTAATAGTAGTAGTAGTAATAGTAGTAATAGTAATAGTAGTAATAGTAGTAGTAGTAATAGTAGTAGTAGTAGTAGTAGTAGTAATAGTAGTAGTAGTAGTAGTAGTAGTAGTAGTAGTAGTAGTAGTAGTAGTAGTGACAAAAGTAATACAATATGGTAGAGCAATTAATTCGTACATGAGTAAAAGGATATAAAAGCTATTACTTGGGTAACATAAAAATAGGTTGGACAAATATAGACTGGAAAGAGGCAGCTTGTTTCAGTGTTCACTCTGTAATGTGCTTTGTGTAGTATAACAGGAGAGACTATGTGATGGCTGCCTTCGTTTTGTTTAGTTGTATTTTAATTGTTTAGAATACAATTAATTGTTTACAATACAGTTAAACAAAACAACGGCAGCTTCACCATCTCTGAAGTCTTAGCAAGAATCCTCCTGAAAACAGTAAACCCTGCCATCACATAATTTTTCCTGTTATACTACACAAAGCACATTACAGAGAGTGAACACTGAAACAAGCTGCCTCTTTCCAGTCTATATTTGTCCAGCCTATTTTTATGTTACCCAAGTAATAGCTTTTATATCCTTTTACTCATGTACGAATTAATTGCTCTACCATATTGTATTACTACTACTACTAAAACTTATATCACTACTATTACTACTACTACCACTAGTATTGCACCTCACTCTGAGCCTATATATACCCTCTGTGTCCATGTACTGTTTGTAACGGCTTGATAAAGCTCCTGGAGAGCGAAACGTTGCCACAATAAAATGTCACATTAGTTGCACTTGTGTCCTTTTACTTTACATATTGTTGGTAATTCTACCAACATTATTACAACCTTCTGCTTGTTGCAGCATTCACCACCCATGTTTCACACCCATATTAGTGTTGGAATAACTATACTTTCATAGATTCCCCTCTTTGCTTCCATGGATAATGTTCTTGGTCTCCACAGACTCCTTAGTGCACCACTCACATTTTTCCCCTCATCAGTTCTATGATTCACCCATCTGCTGACAAGTCTACTCCCCAATATCTGAATTCATTCACCTCCTCCATACTCAGTCTTTCATTACCTTTTTTTTTTTTGTATCCTCGTCACCTTATTCTTTCCTGAGTTCACTTTTAATTTCTTTGTTTTACATACACTACCAAACTAGTCCACCAACCTCTGCAACTTCTCTTCAGAATCTCCCAAAAGCACAGAGTCATCAGCAAAAAGCAATTGCAATAACTCCCACTTTGCATTGCATTAAATTCTTTATCTCTTAATTCCACACCTCTTGGCAACACCCTAGCATTCACTTCTCTTATAACCCCATCTAGAAATATATTGAACAACCAAGGTGGCATCACACATCATTGTCTATGGCCTTCTTTTACTGAGAAATAATCTCCCTTTCTCCTACATACTCTAACCTGAGCCTCACTATCCTCGAGAAAACTCTTCACTACTTTCAGTATCCTACCACCTATTCCATACATGTGTAACATCTGCCACATTGCCCCTCTATCCACCCTGTCATATGCCTGTTCCAATTCAATAAATGCAACAAAAACCTCTTTATCCTTATCTATATACTGTTCACTTATATGTCTCACTGTAAACACTTTGTCTACACACTCCCTACCTTTCCTAAAGCCTCCTTGTTCATCTATCCTATTCTCCGTCTTACTCTCAATTCTTTCAATAATAACTACCATTCCCCTATATTTTTACACGCACTTTTGTCCCCTTTGCCTTTATAGAAAGGAAACAAACATGCCCTTTGCCAATCCTTAGGTACGTTCCTCTCGTGCATACATTTATTAAATAAAACCACTAACCATTCCAAAACTATTTCTCCACGTGCTTTTAACATTTCTGTCTTTATTCCATCAATCCCAGCTGCTGTATCCCCTTATATTCTTCCCATTGCTTCACGCACCTCCCCCACACTCACAACTGGCTCCTCCTCACTCTTAAAAAATGTTATACCTCCCTGCCCATTGCACGAAATCACAACTTCTCTATCTTCATCGACATTTAACAGTACGTCAATATATTCTCTCCATTATCCCGATACCTCTACTCTCCGTCTAATAACTCTCCTCTCCTATACTTAATTGTCAAATCCAATCTTTCCTTAGGCTTTCTCAACTTATTAAAGTCCAAAACTTATTCATATTCTCAAAAAAAAAAAATTGTTGATAGCATCTCACCCACTCTCTCATCTGCTTTCCTTTTACATTCCTTCAGCACTCTCTTAACCTCTTTTTTTTGTTTCTCTGCATAGTATTCCCACTATACGCTTTACACCCGCATAACAGAACTGGTATCAATATTCTCTGGTACATTCCTCTTTCTTGCCTCCGAGGGAAAAAATAATGGTCTCCACTAATGCCTCAGAGTAGCACCCACCATTTTCCCTCCTCTGGTTTACTTCGTGTTTCATAGACACGTCAACCAAAGAGTTATGGAATTGTGGGTAGATGATAACAAAGATATTTAGAGAAGGACGATAATAAAAAAAAGACAGTGATCAAATGTTATTTGAGGTTGAGGGACTGATTACCTCATTCTCCTCCTGTTCTTCACGTTTCTCTTTTGTATAGACTGATGAAGCCACTGTGTGGCGAAACGTTTCCTAAATAAAGATACCCAAGAGTTGCACATGTGTCTAATTTATCAACAGGACAAGTGTTTCCTGACGCGGGTCTTAGTCATAGGACCCGCCGTTGAAGCTTTCGGTCATCTGACCGAGGCCTTCCACTGGCTTACCTGCCCACCCCTTTAAAAAAATTATGTTCATAGATTGCATGTCTGCGAATTAGTCAAATTATTTGTTAGTTAATGAAGACATGAGCTCGGAAGTAGTTCTATTATGTAAATATATTACATATTCATATTGAGGTATATGTAGTACGCATAATATGTAGTACGCATAATATGTAGTACGTATAATATGTAGTACGTATAGTATGTAGTACGCATAATATGTAGTACGCATAGTATGTAGTACGTATAATCAGATCCAGGTATATGTAGTGGGTATTTTCAGATGGAAATTTATATAGTAGGTACATTCAGATGAAGGTATATATAGTAAGTTGGTAGACGGCCCTGGTAGGTACTGCCATTCTGCAACATGAGTGCGAAATGTAAATGACAAGTACATATTGGAACTACAACTTATACCCAGTTCACACTAAATATGTAGTTGAATATGTACATATGTAAACACACTCGTCTGAGAATCCTTCGCATCTCTTCACAGGTCTTGTTATTTAAGTAGTGTTTCCATTAATATCCATGGAATGTCAAGAAGAATGCTTCCTCTGTAAGAAATATCGTATATAAACCATTCCACGGGTGGGGTTAGAGAGTCTCAAAACTCCAGACCGTCGCGTTAGCCACTGGGCCAACTAGCTTCAATAAGATTCATCCAACTAAGTATATTTCTACACCATGGGCAGGTTAGCATTGTGACCACAAATGGTATGGTTTGTTTGCAATCGTGTCATTACAATTTCGTGAGTTACGTCGTATATTACTATATCTATGAAGGAAATTTTGAATCAGGGTTGTTTGAATCGTGGATGTAGTACGGATAAAAAGAAAGAATTTATAGTTACTTTTACTAATACAATGAATGTGGATGTCCGAGATTTTGACAAAGCTTATGGGAGCAGCTAAAAATTCAGATTAGAGATGTAAATGTGGTTAAATCGGGTGTTTCTAAGAGAAAAGCTAAAGAAGGTGTACAGTAATAATAAATGATCAACTGTGGAAGGAGAAGTGATATAGAGTGTTTAAATTTAAAAACAAATATTTTGATAAGAATTGGACAGAAAGTGAAAAATGTGTAATGGTAAGTGTTGTTGTAGCTGGTGAAGAGTTTTGTACTGAGGAAGAATATTGGGAGATATTACTAGAATATGTATGAAGTATTTAACCAAGTGAGAAAATAGTTGATGCGGGGAATGTTAACATTAAAGTTAACATTATGTTAACATTAAAATAGGTGACCTTCAGCTTAACTATTTATATTATTATTATTATAATCAAGGGGAAGCGCTAAACCCGGAGGATTATACAGCGCCTGGGGGGGGGGGGATGTGGAAGGCATTCAGGCTTAATTCGGGGAACTGGAGCACAGATCCAATTCCCTAATTAACTATTTATAAAAAGAAGATTCGTAATAGTGGTAATATTTAGGGAGGTACCACCTAAATATTACCACGTACCAACGTACTTTTCAAAGAACGTTTTTGATAAGTGTTACTTATCAAGAAATGTAAGAGTTAACTAGAACATGAGATACAAGGCGTAGTGAAGCAGATTTTCTCCATTTAAAATTATTTTTTTCTACAGTATATCAATAATGTAGTTTATATGTAATCCTTTATTAGTCACAAATGAAAGCCAGTAGCATGCTGTGCATGTGCCAGTAGCATGCTGCGCATGCGCATGTGCCGGTAGCATGCTGATGTACCAGTAGCATGCTGTGCATGCTCATGTGCCAGTAGCATGCTGTGCATGCTCATGTGCCAGTAGCATGCTGTGCATGCTCATGATGTGCCAGTAGCATGCTGTGCATGCTCATGATGTGCCAGTAGCATGCTGTGCATGCTCATTATGTGCCAGTAGCATGCTGTGCATGCTCATGATGTGCCAGTAGCATGCTGTGCATGCTCATTATGTGCCAGTAGCATGCTGTGCATGCTCATGATGTGCCAGTAGCATGCTGTGCATTAGCAGATTTAAAGTTTTTGAGGAGACTTCGGGATGTGCATGACTTTATATATTAGACCATTGTTTAGCGGTAGTTACAGTGATAGAAAGTGGTAGACTAAGCACATGGAGAATACATCATAGGGTAAGAGAGAACTGATAATCAGAGAGAAAATGCTTAAGATATAAGCAACTACTGGGAAAAATATGAGGTACAAAGAGTACAGTAAATAAAAATGTTTCGATTTAAGACACCGGTGTTAGAGTGCGCAGCGTAACTTTGTAGGTAGAGGAGAGTGGGTGTGGGAGGGAAGAAGAGGGATTGGTGGAAAGAGGACTTTGAAGAGGGTGGTGTGGAAAAAAACATATATGAGGTTTCACAGTGACAAAAGATATCTAATGAGAATGGAGTAAAGGGAGAGTGAAAAAGGGGTAGAAAGGGTGTGTGAGATTACATCAGGAAAACCAGAGGGAGTAAATAATGTTTTATCGACATATATTGTTGTGAATTAAAGTGTGTATGAGAGAAAGCCTTTATGTAAAATGCATTATAAAATAATGTGTTTATAGTGTGAAGGTAAATTATATATAAAATAAGGTGTATAAAGTATGAAAAAAGTTCTCCATAATTTTATAAATATCATCAGCGCTTTCGAGAATGATTCAGAAAGTGACGTCATAACATCACTAGAGAGTAGGAGCGTGAGTGGTGTCATGGAGTGACGTCACAGCACCACCAGAGAATACAAGGTGAGTGGTGTCATGGAGTGACGTCACAGCACCACCAGAGAATACAAGGTGAGTGGTGTCATGGAGTGACGTCACAGCACCACCAGAGAATACAAGGTGAGTGGTGTCATGGAGTGACGTCACAGCACCACCAGAGAATACAAGGTGGTGTCATTGAGTGACGTCACAGCGCCACCAGAGAATACGAGCGTGAGTGGTGTCATGGAGTGACGTCACAGCACCACCAGAGAATACGAGCGTGAGTGGTGTCATGGAGTGACGTCACAGCACCACCAGAGAATACGAGCGTGAGTGGTGTCATGGAGTGACGTCACAGCACCACCAGAGAATACGAGCGTGAGTGGTGTCATGGAGTGACGTCACAGCACCACCAGAGAATACAAGGTGAGTGGTGTCATTGAGTGACGTCACAGCACCACTGGAGAATACAAGGTGAGTGGTGTCATGGAGTGACGTCACAGCGCCACCAGAGAATACGAGCGTGAGTGGTGTCATGAAGTAAAGATGAATGTGACCCCATATGTTAAAGTTGTATATTTACCTTCAAATACAAAATCTATAATACAACCACTGGATCGGGGAGTTATTAAGTCATTGAAATGTAACTACACAAAAAAAAGTTATGAAAAAACTAGCTGCAACAATGGACTCTGATTGCAACTTGGCCGTACCAAGCTTCTGGAATAAATTTAACATTAACTAAGGCTACTTAGCTTAGATAAGTAGCCTGTTTAAGTTGTGAATATACAGAAATATCAGCGTATTTACCAGCAGGCTGAAGTACGATGCCCCACGGGCATTAATAATGATTAATTTTCCTGTGGCCTAACCTTAATCAACTACTAATTACTAGTGCATTACTTATATTCTTGTGATACATGTTGAAGGCAGTGTTTGTGTTTTATATACTGTTGTGAGAAATTATATGGGTGAATTTTCACATGTACAGTGTTGAATTAACCTTTCACCCACATAACCGGGGAGTACTCTGACATACGTAAATAAATATTAATTTACTGATATTGATACAGCATTGAGACATTTGGGACTTCAGAGACACTGGGTCACAAGAATATCCCTCCCTGAAGGAGGTAAGGGAGTTTCATTGGGGAGAAATAAATAGGATTAAGCGGGAGAGAGAAATATAAATGTATAAATTCAGGGATTTTGTGGAGTAAAACAAGGATCGGATGAAAGAAGTGGGTTATACTAAACGTTTATGGACCTGGAGAAGAAAAGAGTGGAGTGGAGAGGAGAGAGAGAGAGAGAGATTTTGGGAGACGCTGAGTGTTCAGGGATATTTTAATTAAGTGAGAGTAATTGTGGTAAGGGACCTAAATGCTTAGATGGAAAAAACTATAGTGGATGGTGTGGTAGGTAACTTTGGGATGCTAGGGGGTAAATGATATAAATTTTAAGAAAAAGAGGATAAATAAGTATACGGGTTATGATATAGGGCAATAGTTTATTTGACTATGTATTGGTGGATAAAAGACTGATGGGTAGATTTCAGGATGTGCATGTTTATAGAGAGGTAAAATAGATATCAGATCATTATATAGTTGTAACTAAAGGTATAGGTAGTTAGGGTAAGATATTTACCTGGAGTTTACCTGGAGAGAGTTCCGGGGGTCAACGCCCCCGCGGCCCGGTCTGTGACCAGGCCTCCTGGTGGATCAGAGCCTGATCAACCAGGCTGTTGCTGCTGGCTGCACGCAAACCAACGTACGAGCCACAGCCCGGCTGGTCAGGAACCGACTTTAGGTGCTTGTCCAGTGCCAGCTTGAAGACTGCCAGGGGTCTGTTGGTAATCCCCCTTATGTATGCTGGGAGGCAGTTGAACAGTCTCGGGCCCCTGACACTTATTGTATGGTCTCTTAACGTGCTAGTGACACCCCTGCTTTTCAATGGGGGGATGTTGCATCGTCTGCCAAGTCTTTTGCTTTCGTAGTGAGTGATTTTCGTGTGCAAGTTCGGTACTAGTCCCTCTTAAGATTTTCCAGGTGTATATAATTATGTATCTCTACCGCCTGCGTTCCAGGGAATACAGGTTTAGGAACCTCAAGCGCTCCCAGTAATTGAGGTGTTTTATCTCCGTTATGCGCGCCGTGAAGGTTCTCTGTACATTTTCTAGGTTAGCAATTTCACCTGCCTTGAAAGGTGCTGTTAGTGTGCAGCAATATTCCAGCCTAGATAGAACAAGTGACCTGAAGAGTGTCATCATGGGCTTGGCATCCCTAGTTTTGAAGGTTCTCATTATCCATCCTGTCATTTTTCTAGCAGATGCGATTGATACAATGTTATGGTCCTTGAAGGTGAGATCCTACGACATGATCACTCCCAGATCTTTGACGTTGGTGTTTCGCTCTATTTTGTGGCCAGAATTTGTTTTGTACTCTGATGAAGATTTAATTTTCTAGTGTTTACCTTATCTGAGTAATTGAAATTTCTCATCGTTCAACTTCATATTGTTTTCTGCAGCCCACTGAAAGATTTGGTTGATGTCCGCCTGGAGCCTTGCAGTGTCTGCAATGGAAGACACTGTCATGCAGATTCGGGTGTCATCTGCAAAGGAAGACGCGGTGCTGTGGCTGACATCCTTGTCTATGTCAGATATGAGGATGAGGAACAAGATGGGAGCGAGTACTGTGCCTTGTGGAACAGAGCTTTTCACCGTAGCTGCCTCGGACTTTACTCTGTTGACTACTACTACTCTGTGTTCTGTTAGTGAGGAAAATATAGATCCATCGACCGACTTTTCCTGTTATTCCTTTAGCACGCATTTTGTGCGCTATTACGCCATGTCGAAGGCTTTTGCAAAGTCTGTATATATTACAGCTGCATTCTTTTTGTCTTCTAGTGCATCTAGGACCTTGTCGTAGTGATCCAATAGTTGAGACAGACAGGAGCGACCTGTTCTAAACCCATGTTGCCCTGGGTTGTGTAACTGATGGGTTTCTAGATGGGTGGTGATCTTGCTTCTTAGGACCCTTTCAAAGATTTTTATGATATGGGATGTTAGTGCTATCGGTCTGTAGTTCTTTGCTGTTGCTTTACTGCCCCCTTTGTGGAGTGGGGCTATGTCTGTTGTTTTTAGTAACTGTGGGACGACCCCCATGTCCATGCTCCCTCTCCATAGGATGGTAAAGGCTCGTGATAGGGGCTTCTTGCAGTTCTTGATGAACACGGAGTTCCATGAGTCTGGCCCTGGGGCAGAGTGCATGGGCATGTCATTTATCGCCTGTTCGAAGTCATTTGGCGTCAGGATAACATCAGATAGGCTTGTGTTAACCAAATTCTGTGGCTCTCTCATAAAAAATTCATTTTGATCTTCGACTCTCAGTCTGGTTAGCGGCTTGCTAAACACTGAGTCATATTGGGACTTGAGTAGCTCACTCATTTCCTTGCTGTCATCTGTGTAGGACCCATCTTGTTTAAGTAATAATTTAAGCAATAATTGGGAGTAATATGGGCTAGTGAGAGTATTGGAAATGAAGCTGAAGAGGGTTGACGTAGATTTAAGAATGCAGTGTTATTGTGTTTAGCAGAAGTTTATGGATATAGGAGGGTGGGTGCGGGAGGGACGACGAGCGATTTGGGAAATAAAAGAGTGGAAAGGGAGAAAATGTTAGGACAAATAGAGTGGAGCATATGGAGAGTCTAAGAGAGGTCAACAGAGCATTGAGAGAGTGTAAAAGGAGAGTGAATGAGAGAGTGGGTGAGGTTCTGTCATCAAATTTTCCTGAGAATAAGAAAAAGTTTTGGAGATTAATAAATTGAGGAATCTTAGGGAACAGATTAATCTGACATTTAAAAATTTAAACAGAAGAGGGAATTTATTAGATGGAGTTTTGGAGGTATTGGGAAGATGGAGAGAATATTTTGAGGAGCTGATAAATGTGCAGGTTATTTGTGCAAAGGGAGGAAGTGATTCATGCATTGACCAGGAAGGTATAACATTATTTAGGAGGAAGAACCACGTGTGAGCGTTGAGAAAGGTGCGTCAGAGAGTGGATAAAATGAAAGCGGCTTAAACTGCTGGTATTGATGGGATCAACTTTTCGTTCATTACTCAAGAACATCTTATTCAAGAAGCATTAAATTTTCAACGTACGCTTAATATATCTTAGCAAAATTTATGGGAATGATAGCATACATAGGCGCTCTATGCACAGTGCTACATGGGTTATTCACAAACATCTTTCCATGTGATAGTTGAAGACAGGCTCCTCTGATCGATTTCAAATGTTCAACAATTGTGTATCCTACATAGAAGAAGGTTGGTATGTTTAATACAGTGTATAGATACTATTTTGCCCCTCACCAGCCTTCATGCTGGTGAGGGGATCTTGATTCAGAACTATTTACCTTCTCCTTTACTGAAACTGATTTGAATGCTTCCCATTCTAGGAGTGCTATATGAAACGGGTTTAGCTCTTTCTTCTGATTAAAACTTAACAGTTCTCAAACCATACGACGGGTGGGATTAGAACCCGCGATCAGAGAGTCATAAAACTCCAGACCGACGCGTTAGCCACTGAGCCATCTGGCTACAATACCCACCCATGGTATGGTTTGTTTGCAATCGCGTCATTACGATTTCGTGAGTCATGTTAACAGTTGTCAGTGGTATCAATGGTTGTTGCATTGCAAGAAAGGATGATACGTTTAATGGATTTAGGTTGTGTAGGTATAAATATTGTTGAATACTGTGCAATAACTGGAAAATGAATCTTCTGGTCGACTTGAATCTTATAGTGCTATGTTTTCTTCCAAGGAAACAATCTTCAGCAAGTCATTAGGCACAAGGCTGCTCCCATAGGTTTGGAAAACAGCAATTGTTACCCTAACATTTATAAGAAGCGAACAGCCTGATAGCGTTAAGATAACGGTTAGTGTCACAGACGTATAGTATATAACTAAAAGGACATAGTAGCGAGAACCAAGTCTGACCCTAAGCTGTTGTACATTCACATCTGGAAGAAAACAATAGCCAAAGACCAGAATAAGGAAGGAGAGG
>NC_091310.1:2906803-2989303 GCF_038502225.1 Cherax quadricarinatus | reverse complement strand
GATATATTAAAAATATTAGTTAATATTTCAGAAAGTTCCATTTTCTACTCTAATTAAAAACCCTTGAAAAAGTTGATTAGAACCCGGGGATTTATTTTGCTCTAATCGGTCTGAGTACCATATCTCCAGTGGCTGCTATATTACATAATTTATTTTCTCCAGGTCCATTATAAAAATTATTTACTGGAATAGTTAGTGTGTTCTTGTTTGAAGACAGAGAGGAAATTACTAAAAATCGAAAACATTTCGTTCTCCTTGTCAGTAAGGTGCCCAGAGTTATTTTTTAGGGGACTTATCTTTTCTCTAACTGTTGTTCTGTATATCTGGAAAAAAAAGCCTTTCAGATTTGTTTTCGAATCATTTGCCACTTTAATTTCATAGTCCCGTTTAGCTTTTCTTATCCTTATTTTATATTCCCTCCTAATGTGAGTAAACTGATCCACAACATGACCCTCGCCTCTTTTGATACGCCTATAAATTCCTTTCTTCTGCAATAAAAAATGTTTGAGACTATTGTTCATCCATTTCGGATCATTTTCATTTGATCCTATTTCCCTAAATGGAATAAATATACTTTGGGCAGCTGTCCACAGATGATACGTGTTTCTAAGCCCATTGTAATCTGCTAAACGAAAATCTGAATTATTTCTAGTATCATACTTCCAGTTGATACTTAAGGTAATCGGTCTGTGGTCACTTGCACCAAATTCCTGTGTAATCTCAAGATTAACAAGGTTACCCTTGTTAGCCAGAACCAAACCAAGCAGGTACTTTCCCCTCTTGGTTCTGTCACAAACTGCTCCGAAAGCAGTCTTGAGCTACATCGTTTAACTCAAGATTCCCAGTCAATGAATTCCAATCCATTTGACTAAAGTTCTAGCGCTTCTAGAACTAGAGACAACACTTTCCAGTTGCCGATCGTTGGTAAATGGATCTGATGACATTCATAATCCCATGTATCAACATTTCCATCCATTGGCCCTCGTAGTCCTCTTAAATCTTGTTTAATCGCAAGGGGTTCTTCCACATCTGTGGGAAAGTACTGTTGTTCTACCTTTTCATAAACTGAGTACTTCGAGCCATGATGTCTCTCACCAGCGTTTCATGGTGATTCTTTACTGGCGACTCAACTGCTTCACAAGTGTTGTGGTGGTCAGAAGATCACTGTACCTCTGTTCGTCACTCTACTCGGGTTGGGGTCAGTGTCTACTCTGTGTGTCGACAGTCACGTCCACCTATGACCTCCCCCCCCCCATCCTCAACAACAAAGCCGCGTCATTCCGAACCAGGATTCAGAGCTACGTGCCCAGAACATCGGCACGGCATCATTCTTAACCACGTATTGTGTACATATTAGCTTTGGGTCACTAATTATTTATGGTGTTAATTTTTTATTTCTTTGCTTCAAGTAGGATTATTTTTTTCATATTAATGAAATTGTTTTTATGTTATTACTGATTTTTCTATCTTTAATTTCCATAAGGAGGAACCAGCCTTATCAAATACTCTTTGAGGGTCAACTAGGGCTGCAGAACCTTCCCATTGCTCTTAACAGTGCAGTTTGCAACTTGATGGAAAGTCCAGTAAATCGACGTTTGGTGTCGTATTTAGACAATAGTTTTTCCACTCGTCAATTTGGCTTCCGCAAGGGCCGCTCCACTATTGTGAGGGAAAAGTTCAACAGATGAAGTAGCGAGAGAGTATATGGGTGACGATAGTTTGATTGCCCGGATGCTTGTTATGGTAGGGTCATAGCTCCCGCTATCCCCCCATCCCTTTTCCCCCACCCGGAAAGGTGACGTGTGGGGCTCGGGCCAAACAGTAATCACTTGACTCACAGCTCCCAGCACAACTGCAAGTAAAAGCCTTTGTTCCTATTCTAGTGGATATATTGGTTGAAAGCTTCACTTTTGACCAATAATAAACTTAGTCCTTTCAGCCTTGATTTCCATGTTATGCTTTTAGATAATCACCATTTCTTTTAAATATTGTACTTATCATGGAGAGTGATTTCTTAAGCAGTAGGTAACCTTTGTCTCTTTCTAGCTTGGAATGTCAGCTCGGGTCATCTGGCAACTAAAGAAACGGTGTTGAAAGAGACGAACTTTACCTAAATTCTGAGACGTCACCATTTTATCTGCATACCTAAGTGTAGTCAACCCCAGGCAACTACCTCTCATCTTTGCAATGGTGAAAAACCTGCGTTCCTATCATCTTGACGGACTATTCCAAGCTAGAGACTCTGTGAAGAACTAGTCGTTGGGTTGTCACTCAACATCTGTGACCCCCCCCCCATCATCAGCAACGGCTACAATTTCTACAACACGCGGTGTCAACAACATAGGACACCCCAGTCTAACTGTATATATTAGCGTTGAATTCAGATATTATTTTCATATTTTTCATTTCTCTTTCAAGTAAGACAAAAATTCATATTTTTTTTATATTTTCATTTCTAAATAATAAAGTGTTTATATTTAACTGTTATTATTCTTTTTCTATTCATTAATTTTCCTGAGGAGGAGCCAGCCTTTATAATACTTGCTAAAGTTGTTACAGGGCTGAGTAAGCCTTCACAACTATTGACCCCTAAGTCTGCTTAGATACCCATGTTCGAAATGCATTTGCATTTGACACCACTTGGAGATACATCATCTTCCCCCAAGATCATTCCTTGGGCCTACTAGGCAATCTGCCACTTTTCCTTAAAAACTTCTTGTCTGAGAGACATTTACATGTTCGGGTTAATACTTTTTTTCTCCGGATTTTGTCCGGGCTGAAGGTGTCCCTCAAGGCTATGTCTTTAGCATCAATCTTTTCCTGCTAGCTATAAATGATCTGGTCTTTCTTCTCTCATATATTTGGCCATCACTATGTTGTTGACTTTACTATGGCTTGTGCAGGTGGTGGCTGTCGCCTAGTAGCAGCCTCACTCCAGAATGCTGTCAACCGCGTTTCCAATTTAGCCACTTTGTGCGCTTAAAATTTCTGGTGCTAAAACGTACCAAATTTTCACCGGAGGTTCTGTTGACACTGATACTCCGTTGTAACTGTATGGTTCCCGTCATCCTGAGCGTGATACGGTTAGATTTCTCGGCCTTCTACTTGAACACCTAGCAACTTGCTATAGCCGGTTGAACATTCTTAAAACCCCCGCTCATCTTTCTTGGGGGCCGGATCGTCGAACTGTATTCTGGCCTAATCCTATCAAAACTAGACCAGATGTATTCTTTCTAATCTTGATCCCGTTCATCATCAGGTGTCTAGGTGCTTCTCGCTTCTCTGTCGCCGAAAGTCTATATGCATGATCAGTGTGATGTCCATTGTCTCCCATATTTTATCCGCTTTCTTGAATTTCACGATCCTTCTATATGCAGGATGGTAATGGACATTGGCAACTGTACATTATTTGATCAGTCCCTGTTTACTGTGCCCCTTTTCTCTTCGCATTCAATCTCTCTTGGCTGCTCTTCAGTTGCTCCCTTGGGAGGTTCCGACAGTTCAAGTCTCTTCTTCCCACTGCAGTGAGCGAAAGCTCAAATACTTACAGTTGCTTCTCGCTCCCTTTTCCTTAACCATTTCCGATATCATTCTCATGTCGTCGCAGTTTAAGCTGATACTTCAAAATACTCTGACGGTGTTGGGTTTGCAGCAAGGTTCCCGGATTTTGCTGTGTGGTCATTTATTAAACATAGCTAGCATTTTTACATTCTCATTGCGATTATCCATATTGCATCAATGCCTACTTTGTCATTTGCACTAGTTTCAGACTCCTTTATTGCTTTGCAGGCTACCAAAAAAATTAATTCGCCTTGTGAGGGAAAAGTTCAACAGATAGGAACAGCGAGCGAATATGTGATGACGATAGTTTGATTGGCAGTCTGCTTGTTAAGGTAGGGTCAGTGTCTAGCTCCCTCTATCCCCTCCCTTTTCTCCACACTGAAAGGCGACGTGTGGGGCTCCGACCAAACGGATAATGACCTGACTCGCAGCTCCCAACACATCCCTTGGACTGCCAGCTAGGGTCATCTGTCAACCACAGAGACAGTGATGAAGGAGAAGAACCTCACTTTGGTTCTGGGACGTCACCCTTGATCTACGTGCCTGAGTGTAGTTAACCCCAGGCAACTACCCCTCATCTCTGCAGTGGTGAAAGACCTGCGTTCCTATCATCTTGACGGATCGTTAAAGGCTAGACATACTGTGACTGAATAGTCGTTGTGTTGTCACTCATCAGCTGTGACCCCCCCCCCCCATCATCAGGAACTGCTACAGTTTCTACAATGCGCTGTGTCAACAACACAGACATGACCTACAATGACACCTGTATAAATTAGCGTTGAATTCAAATATATTTTTATATTTCATTTTTCATTTCTCTTTCAAATACGATAAAAGTTTGTTTATTTATTTTACAGTGGCATCATCAGTCCAATACAAAGAGGAAGGCGTAAGGAGAGGAGGAGAATGAGGTAATCAGTCCCTCAACCTGGAGTCGATGTGTTCAGTCCATCAATCTTGTAGAATGTACAGCATAGGGCCGTAGACGTGGCTTATATACTGTAGTGAGGTGACGTGAAGCAGATGGAGGCGGGGTCATAGTGGTACCATCCACTAGTCGAAGTAGGTCTTCGTCCAAAGGTTGAACAAGTGTTGAAGAATTCTTTGTAACAAGATCCCATGATGCTGCAGTGTCTGACAGTTGTGATGAATGGTTTGAAAAACCGACAAGTTGAAGATTGAGACACTTATGCAGCATATGGGAATCTTTATTCAGGAAACGTTTCGCCACACAGTGGCTTCATCAGTCCAATACAAAGAGGAAGGCGTAAGGAGAGGAGGAGAATGAGGTAATCAGTCCCTCAACCTGGAGTCGATGTGTTCAGTCCATCAATCTTGTAGAATGTACAGCATAGGGCCGTAGACGTGGCTTATATACTGTAGTGAGGTGACGTGAAGCAGATGGAGGCGGGGTCATAGTGGTACCATCCACTAGTCGAAGTAGGTCTTCGTCCAAAGGTTGAACAAGTGTTGAAGAATTCTTTGTAACAAGATCCCATGATGCTGCAGTGTCTGACAGTTGTGATGAATGGTTTGAAAAACCGACAAGTTGAAGATTGAGACACTTATGCAGCATATGGGAATCTTTATTCAGGAAACGTTTCGCCACACAGTGGCTTCATCAGTCCAATACAAAGAGGAAGGCGTAAGGAGAGGAGGAGAATGAGGTAATCAGTCCCTCAACCTGGAGTCGATGTGTTCAGTCCATCAATCTTGTAGAATGTACAGCATAGGGCCGTAGACGTGGCTTATATACTGTAGTGAGGTGACGTGAAGCAGATGGAGGCGGGGTCATAGTGGTACCATCCACTAGTCGAAGTAGGTCTTCGTCCAAAGGTTGAACAAGTGTTGAAGAATTCTTTGTAACAAGATCCCATGATGCTGCAGTGTCTGACAGTTGTGATGAATGGTTTGAAAAACCGACAAGTTGAAGATTGAGACACTTATGCAGCATATGGGAATCTTTATTCAGGAAACGTTTCGCCACACAGTGGCTTCATCAGTCCAATACAAAGAGGAAGGCGTAAGGAGAGGAGGAGAATGAGGTAATCAGTCCCTCAACCTGGAGTCGATGTGTTCAGTCCATCAATCTTGTAGAATGTACAGCATAGGGCCGTAGACGTGGCTTATATACTGTAGTGAGGTGACGTGAAGCAGATGGAGGCGGGGTCATAGTGGTACCATCCACTAGTCGAAGTAGGTCTTCGTCCAAAGGTTGAACAAGTGTTGAAGAATTCTTTGTAACAAGATCCCATGATGCTGCAGTGTCTGACAGTTGTGATGAATGGTTTGAAAAACCGACAAGTTGAAGATTGAGACACTTATGCAGCATATGGGAATCTTTATTCAGGAAACGTTTCGCCACACAGTGGGATCTTGTTACAAAGAATTCTTCAACACTTGTTCAACCTTTGGACGAAGACCTACTTCGACTAGTGGATGGTACCACTATGACCCCGCCTCCATCTGCTTCACGTCACCTCACTACAGTATATAAGCCACGTCTACGGCCCTATGCTGTACATTCTACAAGATTGATGGACTGAACACATCGACTCCAGGTTGAGGGACTGATTACCTCATTCTCCTCCTCTCCTTACGCCTTCCTCTTTGTATTGGACTGATGAAGCCACTGTGTGGCGAAACGTTTCCTGAATAAAGATTCCCATATGCTGCATAAGTGTCTCAATCTTCAACTTGTCGGTTTTTCAAACCATTCATCACAACTGTCAGACACTGCAGCATCATGGGATCTTGTTACAAAGAATTCTTCAACACTTGTTCAACCTTTGGACGAAGACCTACTTCGACTAGTGGATGGTACCACTATGACCCCGCCTCCATCTGCTTCACGTCACCTCACTACAGTATATAAGCCACGTCTACGGCCCTATGCTGTACATTCTACAAGATTGATGGACTGAACACATCGACTCCAGGTTGAGGGACTGATTACCTCATTCTCCTCCTCTCCTTACGCCTTCCTCTTTGTATTGGACTGATGAAGCCACTGTGTGGCGAAACGTTTCCTGAATAAAGATTCCCATATGCTGCATAAGTGTCTCAATCTTCAACTTGTCGGTTTTTCAAACCATTCATCACAACTGTCAGACACTGCAGCATCATGGGATCTTGTTACAAAGAATTCTTCAACACTTGTTCAACCTTTGGACGAAGACCTACTTCGACTAGTGGATGGTACCACTATGACCCCGCCTCCATCTGCTTCACGTCACCTCACTACAGTATATAAGCCACGTCTACGGCCCTATGCTGTACATTCTACAAGATTGATGGACTGAACACATCGACTCCAGGTTGAGGGACTGATTACCTCATTCTCCTCCTCTCCTTACGCCTTCCTCTTTGTATTGGACTGATGAAGCCACTGTGTGGCGAAACGTTTCCTGAATAAAGATTCCCATATGCTGCATAAGTGTCTCAATCTTCAACTTGTCGGTTTTTCAAACCATTCATCACAACTGTCAGACACTGCAGCATCATGGGATCTTGTTACAAAGAATTCTTCAACACTTGTTCAACCTTTGGACGAAGACCTACTTCGACTAGTGGATGGTACCACTATGACCCCGCCTCCATCTGCTTCACGTCACCTCACTACAGTATATAAGCCACGTCTACGGCCCTATGCTGTACATTCTACAAGATTGATGGACTGAACACATCGACTCCAGGTTGAGGGACTGATTACCTCATTCTCCTCCTCTCCTTACGCCTTCCTCTTTGTATTGGACTGATGAAGCCACTGTGTGGCGAAACGTTTCCTGAATAAAGATTCCCATATGCTGCATAAGTGTCTCAATCTTCAACTTGTCGGTTTTTCAAACCATTCATCACAACCCTCTCTATCCTCAACAGTCGCTACTCAAGCAAGCACACCCTACCCTACAACACTGCATGACCCTTGTGGGTTTAACACTAGATTTTGTTAATAATGCAATGTCCCATGTTTTATTTATTCCTCTCTATTCGCCTCGTAGAGATATCATATAGCTTTCAGTAGTCACCGTTGACTAGGTCTATGTGAGGGTAATATTAGGTGGCCATTATTCTCTCTATTTCTTTGCCAAATATCAAATCTTGTTGCACCATAAATATATCTGTGTTTTCACCTGGGTGCTCCTCTTATCTTCCATCACTTGGCGTCCTAAAAATTCTGATGTTTACCTCTAACTTTAAATTTTACCAATTTCCAACTGAATTTTACATAGAAGTGACTAAATTCACACTTGTTTCTCTTCCCTCTAACAGTTACAATATTCATACTGAAGCTTCATGTCAAAATCATTAGAATTCACCACCTTTTCCCAAGATGAGTGACTTACCTTGTATGCACATAACGTACAATCTAGTTTCACATACCTATACTTTTAATTTTCATATATCCCTTTATCATTTTTAACATTTCATTTAAATTAAACTCAAGGTTATAATACATGGAGGATTTGCTTAATCATAAACTGACCAGTGTCTTTTTATTATACACATCTTTATCTTAACGAAAGAAAATCATCCGAAAACGTACCAAATATTCTAGAGTAGATACGATAGCCACTCGGCTCCGGGTACTCCATTCCATTTGATTGGAAATCACTAACAAATGGACACACAACTATATACTGGTAAAGGTCGTATGCCTTCTCTTTTTCACGGAGTTCACATGAAGAATAATCAGTAATGGGAGTCTCACCTGCCGTTGCAAGCATGTACCAAAGCTGATGACAGCCCATCATGATTCTGGCAGTCACCGTCACGTAGTCTAGTGAACGCTTTATGTTGGTTGTACACAATTTTCGGTAAACACTAAGCTATGTATAGATCCTGCCTCCACTACATCACTCTCTAGATTGTTCCACTTCATGACACTTCTGTGACCGAAGAAATTCTCCTAACATCCTGTGACCCATCTAAATTTTCAGCTTCCAGTTGTGACCCGTTGTTGATGTCTCATCTCTGGAACATTCTGTCCCTATCCACCTTGTCAGTCCCTCTCAGTATTTTATATGTCGTTATCATGTCTCTAACCTTCCTGTCCTATAGTGTCGTCAGGTTGATTTCCCTTAACATCTCCTCGTAGTGCAACCCCTTAGCTCCGGGACTAATCTTGTTGCAAACCTTTGCACCTTCTCTAATTTCTTGACTTGCTTGACCAGGCGTAGGTTCTGTACTGGTATTGCATACTCCAACATGAGCTTGACGTACACAGTGTACAGTGTCTTCAATGACTCCTTGCTTAGATGTCGAAACACTATTCTTCGGTTTGTCAGTTGCCCTTATACTGCAGCAGCTATTTGGATGATATGCAGTTCAGATGTGCTCGGTATGGTGCTCATGACAAGATCCTCTTCCTTGAGTGAGTTTTGTAGCTTTTGACCTACTAGCCTGTACTCCGTCTGCAGTCTTCTTTGTCCTACCCAAAACTTCGAGGTTTATCATTTGATAGAGTTAAACTCCAGAAGCCATGTGTCAGATCAGGCTTTCAGCCTGTCTAGATCTCCTTGCAGGTATACCTGATCCTCATCCATTTGTATTCTTCTCATTAGCTTCACATCATCTGCAAACATGGACATCTCTGATACAATCCCTTCTGTCATGTCATTCACATGTACTAGGAACAGCACCGGACCCAGGACTGACCCTTGTGGAACCCCATTCGACGCATGCACCCACTCAGACACCTCGTCTCATACCAGCACACGTTGTTTCCTACCTGTCATGTATTCCCTAGTCTATTGCAGTACTTTTCTTGCTGTTCTTGCCTGCTCCTCTAACTTTTCAACCAGTCACTTGTGTCGTATCACGACTCAGGGAGAAATGTTATCTGGGCCCACCGCCTTCGAAGTATCTAGTTTACCTGGCAGTCTCTTTACCTCCTCCTCGATTGTATACAGTGTGTCCAGCACTTGCTGGCATACCCTACTTCCTCGGTTTGCTGCTTTGTCATTTTCGAATTTTCCTATGGGCCTCTCTCCCGAGCCCTTTGCCTTCTATTCTTTTCCCATACTCTCCACACCTCCAGGTAAACCATGGGCTCGCTTTGGTCTTCCCATTGTTTTTGTTGCCGCTTGGCACAAGTTTATGTCTCCCTGCACTTTGCTGTCACGTATTCCATGATTTCATATGCTCTCTTCCCTACTAGATCTCATACGCACTGCACTAGGTGCAAAAATTGCCTCACACATGCATAGTTCCCTTCTCTGAAGTATGGTTTCTCCCATCCTGATGCTGCCTCACTCTTTATTAACTCTATGTACAGGAAGTCATCACTTAACGTCGTTTCATTATAACGTTGATAAATAAATTCCAGGCAAATAGATACTATGAAAAGAATTTTAAATACTTGGATGGAGGACTTGCATGGACATATCTCGCCATGTTCACTTATGCAGTCATCCTCTTCACCTTTGACTAGTCCTCCCATCTCAAATCTCCCTTTTTTTATGAGCAGTGCAACTCTTCCTCTCTAATCCCCTCTGTTCTCCCTGTCTTTCTTCATAATGTAACATCCATGCAGGAACATCGCATCTTTCACCCCCAAAACATTTGTCTCTGAGTGTTATAATGTCCGGAATGCCCTTCATCACTCTTATTCTATCCGTGTTGTTATACCATGCATACAGCTTCCTTTCTAAACTGCATGCAGTGGGACGGGTAGGAGGGGTTGGTGCAGGCTGAAGGTGTGGTAGACAGAGCTGCATGCATGGTTTGCTGGTGTTGTCATAGTATTAGTGCTGGGGAGGGGAACTGAGTGTGGAGTGTGGTTTGTTTCTGGTTATCATGTTTGGTTGTTGTGGGTTGGTAAGGTTTGTGGGGATACTGTGTGTGGTTCTGTGGGTGGTTGTGTTTGTTGTTCCCCCCCCCCAGGCTGCACTTCCTTGCCTGTTGGAACCTGCTCTGTCTCCCCTTCCTGCCTCTGTTGTCTTCTTTGTCTCTCAGTTGTTCCCATTCTCTTTGTGTTCTGTCGCAGTTGAGGTACACTTGCTGGTATTTCGGGAACTCCTTTAACCATGGTTTCCTCTGCAGTATCTTGTTTTGTACCATTTGTCTTGAATGTCAGTTTGATTGGGCGATTCTTTTCCCTTGAGTATCGCCCAAGTTCCTGAAAATTTGTCAGTTGGTTCATGTCCTCTCCTGTTATTGCAATAATGCTCTCAGTCTCTTTTACATCCCACTGTCTTATTTCATCATAGGTTTTCCCTTCTGCCTCATTGAGCCCATAAATAATAAGCAACCTCTCCCTCTCCTCTTCCCAATTCGTTTATCTCCATAATTCTGGGTCCAATTTAAGTATCTCCTTGGTAGTTTCCCACTACCAAGGAAATAATATCAGGCCATTGGGACATCTACCAGATGTCCCAGTGGCCTGATATTTCCTCAAGGGGATTCTTTTCTCGTTCTCCTCACTGTCACCTGATGTTCATGCACCCAGCACCTAGCTCCTATCAGTTTTATCTTTATATACCTCTTCAGCATTTCCAGTTTCTCCACCAAACCCATAATTGCTCATAACTCCCACTTCTTTATTTTTGTAGTAATCTTCTCCAGTAAGAAAAGTCACTTATGTTTTCCTCACTTTCATTCCATTGTGTTCTTGATGCTTTCTGCCGATGCTGCCTTATCATCCCACCCATCAGACTATCCTTGCCTCTTTACCATGCTAATCTCTTGCGAGGAACTGTGTGGAAGGCTTTCTTGCAGTTCAAGAAATTGCAATCTACCCACCCTTCTCTCTCGTGTCTTGCTTCCTTCACCTTGTCAAACAACTCTAGTAGGTTTGTGACGCAGAATTTGTCTTCCTTGAATCCTTGTTAGTTGTCGTTTATAAGTTTGTTCTAGGTGCTCCACCACTCTCCACCTGAAAATCTTCATGACTTTGCGTACTATACAAGTCAGTGACACTGATCTATAGTTTAGTGCCTCGTGTCTGACTCCTTACTTAAAAATGAGGAATACATTTGCCGTCTTCCATAATTCAGGTAGATGCCCAGTTTCAATGGATGAGTTGAAAATTGTTAGTGGCACACCCAGCATCTCTGGTCTCTCTCTAAGGATCCACAGAGAGATGTCCAGTCCCACCAACTGTGAAATATCAAGGTCACTTAGCAGCTTCTTCACCTCCTCCTCGGTTGTATTTCATCCAACACTTGTTGGTATATCCCTTGTTGGTGTACCCCCCTGTTCTGACTTCCTCGAGTCCTTTGTCTCCATTGTACATATACTTCCTTATATCTCATGTTGAGCTCTCGCATCTTAGTAGTTTCTTGTGAGCTTCCCACCTTATTTCCTCAGACTCATTACCTGGTCCTTGACTGTTGTCCTCCGCCTGATGTGGCTAAACAACAGTATCGCTGGGCCTCCCTCCTTACATGTGCATACTCGTTTCTGAGTCTTCAGCTAATCTCTATTTTCCTGAGTCCTTTGTCTTCTGTACTTTATCCATTCTCTAGCGCACTTAGTTTTTGCCTCACTACACTTTTGGGTAAACCAGGGGCTGGTCTTTCCATTATTTCTGCTGCCCTTGGCAACAAACTTTACCTCTGCCTCTTAGCATTTTGTTATTAAATAGTCCGTCATTGTGTGTGTGTGTGTGTGTGTGTGTGTGTGTGTGTGTGTGTGTGTGTGTGTGTGTGTGTGTGTGTGTGTGTGTGTGTGTGTGTGTGTGTGTACTCACCTAGTTGTACTAACCTAGTTGAGGTTGCAGGGGTCGAGTCCGAGCTCCTGGCCCCGCCTCTTCACTGGTCGTTATTAGGCCACTCTCCCTGAACCGTGAGCTTAATCATTCCTCTGCTTAAAGCTATGTATGGATCCTGCCTCCACTACATCGCTTCCCAAACTATTCCACTTCCTGACTACTCTGTGGCTGAAGAAATACTTCCTAACATCCCTGTGATTCATCTGTGTCTTACACTTCCAACTGTGTCCACTTGTTGCTGTGTCCCATCTCTGGAACATCCTGTATTTGTCCACCATGTCAATTCCTCTCAGTATTTTATATGTCGTTATCATGTCCCACCCTACCTATCCTGTCCTCCAGTGTCGTCAGGTTGATTTCCCTTAACCTCTCATCGTACGACATACCTCTTAGCTCTGGGACTAGTCTTGGTGCAAACCTTTGCACTTTCTCTAGTTTCTTTACATGCTTGGCTAGGTGTGGGTTCCAAACTTGTGCCGCATACTCGAATATGGGCCTAACGTACACGGTGTACAGGGTCCTGAACGATTCCTTATTAAGATGTCGGACTGCTGTCCTGATGTTTGCTAGGTGCCCATATGCTGCAGCAGTTATTTGGTTGATGTGCGATTCAGGAGATGTGCCTGGTGTTATACTCACCCCAGGATCTTTTTCCTTGAGTAAGGTTTGTAGTCTCTGTCCCCCGAGACTGTACTCCGACTTCGGTCTTCTTTGCCCTTCCCCAATCTTCATGACTTTGCACTTGGTGGGGTTGAACTCCAGGAGCCAATTGCTGGACCAGGTCTGCAGCCTGTCCAGATCCCTTTGTAGGTCTGCCTGGTCTTCGATCGAATGAATTCTTCTCATCAACTTCACGTCATCTGCAAACAGGGACACCTAGGAGTCTATTCCTTCCGTCATGTCGTTCACAAATACCAGAAACAGCACTGGTCCTAGGACTGACCCCTGTGGGACCCTGCTGGTCACAGGTGCCCACTCTGACACCTCGCCACGTACCATGACACGCTGCTGTCTTCCTGACAAGTATTCCCTGATCCATTGTAGTGCCTTCCTTGTTATCCCTGCTTGGTCCTCCAGTTTTTGCACTAATCTCTTGTGTGGAACTGTGTCAAACACCTTCTTGCAGTCCAAGAAAATGTAATCTACCCACCCCTCTTTCTCTTGTCCTACTGCTGTCACCATGTCATAGAACTGCAAGAAGTTTGTGACACAGGATTTCACATCCCTGAAACCATGTTGGCTTCTGTTGATGAGATCATTCATTTCTAGGTGTTCCACCACTCTTCTCCTGATAAACTTCTCCATGACTTTGCATACTATACATGTCAGTGACACTGGTCTGTAGTTTAATGCTTCATGTCTGTCTCCTTTTTTAAAGATTGGGAAATCATTTGCTGTCTTCCATGCCTCGGGCAATCTCCCTGTTTCAATAGATACATTGAATATTGTTGTTAGGGGTACACAAAGCGCCTCTGCTCCCTCTCTCAGGACCCATGGAGAGATGTCATCCGGCCCCATTGCCTTTGAGGTATCTAGCTCACTCAGAAGCCTCTTCACTTCTTCCTCGGTTGTGTGTACTGTGTCCAGCACTTGGTGGTGCACCCCACCTTTCTGCCTTTCCGGAGCCCCTTCTGTCTCCTCTGTGAACACTTCTTTGAATCTCTTGTTGAGTTCCTCACATATTCACAGTCATTTCTTGTTGTCTCTCCTCCTTCCTTCCTTAGCCTGATTACCTGGTCCTTGACTGTTGTTTTCCTCCTGATGTGGCTGTATAACAGTTTCGGGTCAGATTTGGCTTTCGCTGCTATGTCGTTTTCATATTGTCGTTGGGCCTCCCTTCTTATCTGTGCATATTCGTTTCTGGCTTTATGACTGTTCTTATTCTCCTGGGTCCTTTGCCTTCTACATTTCTTCCATTCCCTAGCACACTTGGTTTTTTGCCTCCCTGCACCTTTGGGTAAACCATGGGCTCATCCTGCCTTTTTCATTATTCCTGTTACCCTTGGGTACCTCTCCTCAGCCTCCTTGCACATTGTTGCTGCATATTCCATCATCTCATTAACTGGCTTCCCTGCCAGTTCTCTGTCCCATTGAACCCCGTTCAGAAAGTTCCTCATTCCCGTGTAGTCCCCTTTCTTGCAGTTTGGCTTCATTCGTCCTGGCCTTCCTGCTTACCCCTCCACTTGTAACTCTACTGTGTATTCGAAGCTTAAAACCACATGATCGCTGGCCCCAAGGGGTTTTTCT
Organism: Cherax quadricarinatus; assembly: GCF_038502225.1. Lineage (NCBI taxonomy): Eukaryota > Metazoa > Arthropoda > Malacostraca > Decapoda > Parastacidae > Cherax > Cherax quadricarinatus. The sequence goes on along the minus strand of NC_091310.1, from coordinate 2,974,782 downwards.
TATGTGATGTCCTCAATATCTGCGCTACTCAAGGCGAATACTATGTCCAGTCTTGCTGGTTCATCCTCTCCTCTCTCTCTCGTAGTGTCCCTTAAATGTTGGTACATGAAGTTTTCCAGTACCACCTCCATCTTAGCCCTCCATGTATCTTGGCCCCCATGTGGCTCCAAGTTCTCGCAATCGATCTCCTTGTGATTAAAGTCACCCATGATCAGGAGCTTTGCCCTGCATGCATGAGCTCTTCTGGCCACTGCAGCCAGTCTGTCAACCATTGGTCTGGTCATACTCTTGCCTTGGTCTCCTGCTGTTCTGTGGTGGGTGATACATCACTGCAATTACCACCTTGGGACCTCCTGAGTGAAGCGTTCCCACTATGTAATCGCTTGCTTCTCCGTTGTCTCCTCTCTCCAGCTCATCAAAATTCCATCGGCTTTTGACCAGCAGTGCCACTCCTCCACCTCCCCCCTGTTCCCTCTGTCTTTCCTCAGGATCTGGTATCCCGTTGGAAAGATGGCATCTGTTATCATACCTGTAAGCTTGGTTTCTGTGAGAGCTATGATGTCCGGTGATGCCTCTTTGACTCTTTTGTACTTCTCCCACTTATTTGTTATTCCATCAGTGTCTGTGTACCATAACTTCAGTTTCATTTCTAACCCTGTGGTTTGGGGGGGACTGTGAGGGTGGGAGACCTGGTAGCATACTGTGGGATTCTATAGCTGAGTGTTGGGTGGAGGCTGTGGGTATGGATTGCAGTTTGTGTTGGGATGATGCGATAGGTTGTGGGGTTCTGAGGATAGTTGTGTGTTTGCTTGCCCTTGCTGCTCTGTTCTGCTCTGACCTCGGCTGGTTCCATCCTTGTCTCCTTTCCTAGCTCCTTTCGCTATTTTGTCCTCTCCCTCAGCTGCTGTCATTCTGTTTGTGTTCTGTCTCTGTCTAGGAACACCCTCTTTTACTCTTCCAAGTATTTCAACCGTGGTTTCTCTTGAAGGACCCTGTTCTGCACTGTTTCTGTCCTGAGAATCAGCTTGATCGGTCGATTTCTCTGATTCAAGTACCCCCCTATTCTCTCAAAATTTACAATCTCGTCCATGTCTCCTTCACGTATTTCCATGATGATGTTCTCAATCTCCGTTCTTTCTGCCTGCCGTCTTTCAGTGTGTGTCCTTTCCTCTCTCTCCTGAAGCCCATGGATAAACACTGATTTTGCCCTTTCCTCCTCCTATTGCCTCTCCCTCTGTGACTCTGGTTCCTGTCTGTATGTGGTCATTTTCTCCTTTGATTTTTCCAGTGGCTCTTGGTAGCATGGTTGTGCCTCTGCATTCGACCTATCCTCTCTATCTGCACCCAGCTGCTTTTCCCTTTCACTCCTTGGCCCTTCTTGGCAGGTTGATATGACCTTAGCATAATTCATATCTCCTTCCTTCCTGTTCGGCCTCTCAGCTTCATATGCTGCGTCTTCTCTGGTCACTGCCCCTGTAACTTGCTTCAGCCTGTTTACGTCATCTTCCAGGACCCTTATCCTGGCTACTGCAGTTTCGACTTGTGCCTCCCAATTCTTCCTCTCCTTCTCCAATCTCTCTTCCAATTTTACAGAAAGCTCTTTCTCCATTTTTTTCAGGAAACTCTCCTAATTTTCTCATCCACTGCTCCTCCATCCACTCCTCCCTACCAGAACCATTCTCATCTGATCCCTGATTCCTGTGAGTCCCCACCATTTTTTTAAAGAGAGAGAGAGAGAGAGAGAGAGAGAGAGAGAGAGAGAGAGAGAGAGAGAAGGGAAGGGTAGAAGGGGAGAGGAGGAGAGTAAGAAGGGAAAGGGAGAGGGGGGGAAAGAGAGAGAAGGGAAAGGCAGAAGGAGAGAGAGAGAGGGGGGGGAGAGTGAGAGGAGAGATGGGAGGGAGAGAGAGGGCAAAGAGAGGGGAGAGAGAGGGGGAGAGAGGGGGAGAGACAGGGGAGAAGGGGGATAGAGGGGGGAGATGGAAGAGAGAGGGGGTAGAGAGAGGATAGGGGTAGAGAGAGGATAGGGGGAGAGAGAGGGGAGGAGGGGAGAGAGAGGGGAGAGAGATGGGAAAAGGGAGAGGGGAGAGATGATGAGAGGGGAGAGATATAGGTAGAGAGATAGGTAGAGGGAGATAGGTTGAGAGATAGGTAGAGAGATAGGTAGAGGTAAAGAGAGAGATATGTATTGAGAGAGGGAGAGGGAGGGAGGGTTAGAGGGTCAGTTCACAGAAAGGTGTGAAATCCTGTGTGTGTGTGTGTGTGTGTGCGCGCGCGCTCGTGTACTACAGCTTTAACAAGTGCTTGTTCCTGTGCGTGTGTGTGTGCACCCCCCTTCTAAGTATTCATACTGCTAATAAATACCGTTAGTAATACCAGTAATTCTAAAGCTTACCAATAGTACTTGTAAAACTTATCAATTCTACTTATAAAATACAGAAAGTAGCTAGGTTGTAAAATTTAGCTTGTCTCAGCTTCTACAAGTGTCTGACGTTATCTCTCGTTAGACCCCTATTTCACATTATCTATGCTATTTCTACTCTAATTCTGGTAATAGCTTGCAGGAGTGAGTGACCAGTATCTAACAGTGATGCAAGACCAGAATCCAGAATCCGACATGCAACCACAATAGGTGAGCAGTACTTGCACTGGCAGTGGTGCGGTGACAAGTTGCCAGATGCTGATGACGTAGTCATTGTACATAGGCCTTCTATCACTATTTTGAAAATTCTTCACCCGTGATGTTTATAACGATATATGCTCATGCATCCCATGTTCCTCAAGTGATTTCACTTTTCACTTATATAATACACTTCACATTCGGTGTTACACTTTATATGTATAATGGCACACAACTGCTGTGACGTCACTGCTTCAGCAGTCCTACTGTTGTATATTTTATTTTTCCTTTCTCCTTTTGCTTATTAACTTTTTCACTCTCATTGTATGGTGCCTCACATTTCACTTGTTACCCAATCTCTCAAATTCTTGAACACCCGCTTCCACACTCGCTTTGATCTTTGTATATTTGAATCTGTGTGGCAACAGGTGCCTACTAGGCCCCTAATGGTTTGGAACTTTGAAAAATTAATGATTTCAGGCTTCCTCTTGACTTTTTTTTAACTACTAACTTTAGTTATCACTCGTAGTATTGTTCACTGACGTCACTACCACTGATTACTGCTAAGAGTTACTGCACGCCTTAAAAACACTAAGGTTCTCGGAGCCTTGATGTACCCACGTCTGCGTGACTGTGTGTGTGTGTGTGTGTGTGTGTGTGTGTGTGTGTGTGTGTGTGTGTGTGTGTGGTGTTCATGTGTGTTTGTGTAGGTGTGTATGCTTGTATAGGGGTGGGTGTGGGTGTGTGTGGTGTGCATGTGTGTTTGTGTAGGTGTGTATGCTTGTATAGGGGTGGGTGTGGGTGTGTGTGTGTGTGTGGGGTGTGCATGTGTGTTTGTGTAGGTGTGTACTCTGTCCACCTTGTCTATTCCCCGCAGTATCTTGTATGTCGTTATCATGTCTCCCCTGACCCTTCTGTCCTCCAGTGTCGTCAGTCCGATTTCCCTTAACCTTTCCTCGTACGACATTTCCTTGAGCTCTGGGACTAGCCTTGTTGCAAACCTTTGTACTTTCTTTAACTTCTTGACGTGCTTGACCAGGTGTGGGTTCCAGACTGGTGCTGCATACTCCAGTATGGGCCTAACATACACAGTGTACAGTGTCTTGAACGATTCCTTATTAAGGTATCGGAACGCTATTCTCAGGTTTGCCAGGCGCCCGTATGCTGCAGCGGTTATTTGGTTGATGTGTGCCTCCGGTGATGTGCTCGGTGTTATGGTCACCCCAAGGTCTTTCTCCCTGAGTGAGGTCTGTAGTCTTTGTCCACCTAGCCTATACTCTGTCTGCGGTCTTCTTTGCCCCTCCCCAATCTTCATGACTTTGCATTTGGCTGGATTGAATTCGAGGAAGCCAGTTACTGGACCACATGTCCAGCCTCTCCAGGTCTCTTTGCAGTCCTGCCTCATCCTTGTCCGATTTAATTCTTCTCATCAACTTCACGTCATCTGCGAACAGGGACACTTCAGAGTCTATTCCTTCCATCATGTCGTTCACATATATCAAAAATAGCACTGGTCCTAGAACTGACCCCTGTGGGACTCCGCTCGTAACAGGCGCCCACTGTGATACCTCTTCACGTACCATGACTCGTTGCTGCCTCCCTGTCAGGTATTCCCTTATCCATTGCAGTGCCCTTCCTTTTACGTGTGCCTGATCCTCCAGCTTCTGCACTAATCTCTTGTGGGGAACTGTGTCAAAGGCCTTCCTGCAGTCTAGGAAAACGCAATCTACCCAACCCTCTCTCTCGTGTCTTACTTCTGTTACCTTGTCATAAAACTCCAGGAGGTTTGTGATACAAAATTTGCCTTCCTTGAACCCATGCTGGTTTTCATTTATAATCTTGTTCCTTTCCAAGTGTTCGACCACTCTCCTCTTGATAATCTTCTCCATGACTTTGCACACAATACATGTCAGAGACACAGGTCTGTAGTTTAGTGCCTCGTTTCTGTTTCCTTTCTTAAATATGGGGACTACATTAGCATGTGTGTGTGTGTGTGTGTGTGTGTGTGTGTGTACTCACCTATATGTACTCATCTATATGTGTTGCAAGAGTCGAGTCATATCTCCTGGCCCCTCCTCTTCACTTGTCGATACTAATTCACTCTCCTGCTCTATGATCTGTCATACCTCTTCTTAAAGCTTTGTATGGAACTTGTCTCCACTACTTCACTCTCCAGATTATTCCATTTCCTGACATCTCTAAGAATAAAGAAATACTTCCTAACATCTTTATGACTCGTCTTGGTTTTCAACTTGCAATTGTGGTCCCTTTTTTCCTATGTCCCATCTCTGAAATATTCGAGCCCTTCCACCTTTGCAATTCCTCTCAGCATTATATACATTGTTATCATGTCTCCTATGTCCCTCCTATAATCTAGTGTCATCAGGTTGAGTTCCCCTCAGTTCTGGGACTAATCTTGTTGCAACTTTTACACTTTCTCCAATTTCTTGACGGTTTTTAGTAGGTGCGAATGTTGGTGCTACATACTCCTGTATAGACCTAACGTACACAGTGTACAGTCTCGTGAATGACTCCTTATACAGATGTCGAAATGCTTTTCTCAGGTTTGCCAAGCACCCACATTCTGAAGCAATGATTTGATTGATGTATGCCTAATGGTACATGTTCGCTATAATGCTTAACCCAAGATCCTTTTCTTTAAGCGAAATATGCAGCTTTGATCCCCTAACCTGTACTCCGTCTGCAGTCGTCTTTGTCCTTCAACAATCTTAATGACTTTACACATGCTGGGGCTAAACTCCAGCAAACCATTTGTTGGACCATGCTTTTAGTCTGTCCAGATCCTTGTAATCTTAGCTGATTCTCGCCCGCTTGTATTCTCATCAGTTTCACATCATCAGCGAACAGCGATACTTCTGAATCCATTCCTTCAATCATATTCAAGTATACAGAAACAGTACCAGACCTAGGACTGACCCATGTGGAACCCCATTCGATACATGCTCCCATTCTGACACTTCATCACGTACCAATACTCGTCGTTTCCTACCTGTCAGGTATTCCTGATTCAGTACTTTCTAATTTTTGAATCAGCCTCTTGTGTGGTGGTGTGCCAAAAACCTTCTTGCTGTCCAAAAGATGCCATATACCCATCCCTCTTTCTCCTGTCTTACTTCTGTTACCTTATCATATAACTCGAGCAGATTTGTGACTCAGGATTTCCCATCTCTGAAGCCGTGCTGATTATCACGTATGAGTCCAAGCCTTCAATGTGCTCCACCACTCTTCTCCTGATAATCTTTCTCCATGACTTTACATCCTTAGAGACCACTGTTTTATTGACATCTTTGACGATCTTGGTGATAACGACATCTTGGGAAAACCCTGTTATACTGGCATCTAGGAGACCCCGTACTGACATTATAGGCGATCCATATCCTAATTCCTTTGTGGAAATCTTTATGTTACTGACATTCCAGGAGACCCTTTATTACTGATAAAGTTAAAGATCCCTGTTTTAATGACATCCTTGGAGAATACTAAACAGTTTACATCCTGGCGGCGGTCTACATGTTACTGACATCCTTGCCGACCCTTGTCTTATTGCCATCCAGAAAATGCGAGTGTTGCTCATATCCGGAATTGATGACATCCTTGGTGACCTCTGTTTTATTCTCATCCTGGGAAGCCCTGTGTGTTTTGATTTTCTTGGACACACAAGAATCGTTAATACACTTGAATACCCCAATTTTTTTGGCATCCTTGGAAACCCAAGTACTGTTGATATACTTATGTTGTTGGAATCCTTGGAAGAATTTAGAAAAACTTTGAGAAGGGTTGTACTTAGCCACCACCCTGTCCTAAGCTTGCTATATCCTGGGCATGCACATAGCCACACACCTGGCCATACACAGCCACTCAGCTGGCCATACACTTAGCTACACATTTTATCATGGTGGTCAGATCTCAGACACTTACCAGGAAAAGTCAGTATTTCAATGTTTACGTTCCTACAGGAGAGAAAGAGAGAGAGAGAGGGTATGAAAGGGAAGACAGGGAGAGGATGGGAAGGAGAGAGACAGACAGGGTGGGAAGGAGGGATGAGACAGGGTAGGAAGGAGGAAGAGAGGCAGGATGGGAAGGACGGAAGGAGGAGAGAGAGGGAAGGGAGGGAGGGAGGGTTGACGGTATGAAAGCGGTGTGGAAGGGAGAAAGTGATTAAACGATGGTTGATAATTTGGAGGAAAGGAAGGAATGAGGGACGAAGAGATAAAGTATGGTAGGAAGGAAGAGAGATTTTGGAAGTAACTCGAAAGAGATGGATAGTGTAGTGACTAAGGAAGAGACGCAGGGAGGATAGAAAAGAGGACGAGTTGGAGGAAAAGTGAATAAATGGAAAGAGAGGGAGAGAATTAGGGTAGGCTAAAGTGTGAGATTAAAATAAAGCAAAATGAATGAGATTAAACACAAACGAGGAGGGTAGGAAACTAAAGAGAAAGGAAAGGGATAGAAAACGAATAGGTGTCGTCTGGTAGGCAGAGTGATGGTTGAGTATTAGGTCGATGGTAACCAGAAATTTAAGTTGAAACTCGAAGAGGATTCAGTGAATCAGCCAGCCCCTGCCATCCTCTCTTACACCAGGTCGCTGGTGTAAGAGAGGATATATGGACCTATTTGTTGGTCCACAGGTCATCGTGGGATGTGTGGAGCTCTTTATTATTCTATAGGTCATTGTGGGCTGTGTAGACTTGTTTATTGGTCCACAGGTCATCATGGACTGTTTTAATCTATTTATTGGTCATTGGGTCATCGTGAGCTGTGTGGACCTAATAATTGGTTACCAGGTCTTCGACAATTGTGTAGACCAGTTTATTGATCCACAGAGATATGGTCTGGTGATACCGACAAGATGTGGAAAAAGGCTCTTATGTACAGTTCAGGATATTTATTATACTGAACGTCTCGCCACGAGTGACTTCAGTCCTCATACGGGTCTTAATCTTGTGATGACCCGTCTCTGGCTCCCGAAGGAGAAGGGTTCTGCAATGTTGCAACGTATGCTGCTCAAGCACTGTTCTGGACAGTTCATTTGGTACGTCTCATAAGCGACAACGCCGTCTGTAGTATGAACATTGGATCATATACATATACATACTGGACGCATTATGCACGTATATATGTATATATATATTCAAAGATATGCATATGCATACATGCAATTCTAATTGTGGACAGTCTAGCTAGGAGGAGGATATGTCGTTATCACTGGCAACAGCTTGCCTGGTTCGTTGACTCCGTGGTACACCAGGGTAGCTGCAGTCCTCTCTGATCAGTACCACAGTTGAGATGGGGTATCACTTGGGCCTCCCCATAAGTTTCATTGCTCTGGCAGCCACCAGTTTGGTTTGGCGTAGGCTGATGGAGACAATAATCCCAACATGTAGATATTCTGTGGCTGCCTTGGCCGCATCATCTGCAGCCTCATTTCCCCAGATGCCAACATAGCTGGGGATCCAGTTCAATGTCGATCTGTTACCCTGAACTTCTAAGGCTCTCATTATGCTGAGAATCGACGTTATGAGGTGAACATTGTCCTGTGGTTGGGGATGGGAGAGGGCATTGATTGCAGAGTGGATTCAACATGTATGACAGGTCGAAGCCGTTGTTGCAGGGCATGTTGACAATGCCTGCTGAATCGTCACCAGTTCAGCTTGAAGGATCGTGCAGTAGTCAGGAGTCGCCAGCCTTGTGTGTGATCATTGTGGTACATGCCAGCTGCTGCTTTCTTCCTGTCGGGTCGACAGAACCATCTGTGAAATGCACTGCACATGTGCGTCCCTCTGCCAGTGCCATGCTTGTCTCAGCATAATTGCTGAGGGTGTTTTAATTACAGAGACGCTTTGAAGTAGGTAGTTACATGTTGCAAACATCGGCCGGAACTGGGCGCCAGGAGGTGGTGATTGATACCCAGCAACAGGAAGGTCACAACTCTTCTCAAGGAGTAATTGTATAGGCAGCAGTTTCTGCCCAGCAGTAGAAAACGAACGAATCCAGTAGTAGTCCGCGAAGAGAGTTGGATCTTGTGTCATGGTTGTCAATATCCGTCTTCTCAGTGGGGTACCTTACTGCCGGTGCAAAAGCGTGGCTACTTTCCAGGCGTTTACGTATCTTACTCTGTCAGCCAGTGAAGCTGGGCCTCAAATCTGAGACATACTGTGTTGGGCTAGATTGGGGCACCAAGCATTGTTCTTATTGACTGTTTTTATACGACCTCCACCCTTTGCCTGCTCTGCGGGAAGAGATGAACCAACGCCGGTGCACCGTAGTCAGTGAGCGAGCGCACAGTTTGCATATAGTGCCAGCGAAGTACTTCTTTGCTCGCCCGTCTGCACGGTGCCTCGTCATGTCTCTAATGGCACTGAGTCTGAGTGGAGCACGAGATCTGACATACTCGGCCTGTTTCTGAAAGGTCAGCTTTTTATCAATGTAGATTCCCAAGTATAGGTAGGAGCCTGTCCACTCAAGTTCTATATCCTGAATACATAGTCTATTCATTCATACAGAGATAATTAAGAAACGAATATATAAGGAAGTAGGAGTCAGGAGAAGGAGTTTATTGGTTCACAGGTCATCGTGGGCTGCGTGGACCAGTTTATTGGTTCACAGGTCATCGTGGGCTGCGTGGACCAGTTTATTGGTTCACAGGTCATCGTGGGCTGCGTGGACCAGTTTATTGGTTCACAGGTCATCGTGGGCTGCGTGGACCAGTTTATTGGTTCACAGGTCATCGTGGGCTGCGTGGACCAGTTTATTGGTTCACAGGTCATTATGGGCTGCGTGGACCAGTTTATTGGTTCACAGGTCATCGTGGGCTGCGTGGACCAGTTTATTGGTTCACAGGTCATCGTGGGCTGCGTGGACCAGTTTATTGGTTCACAGGTCATCGTGGGCTGCGTGGACCGGTTTATTCGTGCACAGGTCATCGCAAGAGCAGGACAAACAGCGCAAAATGTGAAGGTCGTCCCCGTGAGTGTAAGACACCGCGAGGCACCAAATACTATACTGAATAAATAATTAAATAAGTTCATTAAGGTACAGGTACACATTATTATAGCTACACAAATTTAAGCTACTACAGTTATCATACATAGAAACGTATGTGGAAATTATCCAAGAAGATAACCTATAAAACGGCAGACGTAGTGATTTATTTCCATTAGAGTCCTTGTAATATCTTCTTATTTAAAGCCATGTCTGATTTAGCTTATATCCAACTTACTAGAGAGGAAGACTAGAAATAAAGGAGGATTCGTGGAAAAAATAAAGGAAGGGAGAATGCAGAGATTATACAATTAGAGAAGGATTAAAGGAGGTAGGTAGGTCGTAAAGGATGAAGGATGGGAGGAGTCGGTCCGGAGGAAGGAGAAGTTAGGAAGAGAGGAGGGACGGGAGACGGACGAGAGGAGAAAAGAAGGAAAGAGGGCGAGAAAGGGAGATAGGAGGTAGGAAGGGAAGGAGGGATTGAGAGAAGAGAGGAAGAGATAGATGGGAGAAAATGATAATGTATCAACTAAGCATCAAGAACGACGCCATCTTGCCCAACTTAAGACCATAAAAGTGTGAGTAATGACGTCATAACTGTAAACACCAGCCCTGTCTCCCTCTTCATTCCTCACTCATTCTTCTTCCTTCTTCCCTCCTTGTTCTTTAATCTTCTTTCCTCTCTCATCCTTTCCCCAACATTTTCTTCTGTATTCACACTTATTTTATTTTTATATTAGTGCTTTATAGTTTTAGGTTAAGGTTCTACGTTTTCTGAAAAGCTGGTTTTATCCCTAACTGGGTCCTGCTATCTTTTTAAATGAAAATCTTTATCCTAAAACAAGAGTTCCTAAATTTATAAGGCTTTCCAACCTTAGCTAAGATTTCCCTATCTAGTTAAGAGCTGTTTTTGTTAATTTCCCCTCTCCCAATTTTTGGTCTAGGATCCTCACTGGTCCCCAAGTAGTCTAGTGGAATACTTACATTTGGAGAATGCAACTCGAAACTTTCCTGCCTTGGTTTCAAAAATTGGTTAAAGTTAAATCAAATAAAAAAAATATATGCGTATTTCAAAATGTTCATTGACAATTAGTCGACCCACCCTTCACACTAGCAAGGAAAAACAATGTTTTAATGGGTTCAACACACCCCCCTTTGGCCCTAGAAAAAGGGTACCCTATTTTAAACAATTACCCCATATTTTTTTCCCTCTCCCCTTTTAACCCAGTGTTTTGTACACTGTAGCAACCCTAGACACTAACCCCTGGACATTAAACTCTGAGATGGAGCTTTCAAGTAGGGGGTTAGACAGGCGGCAGGTCAGGCGGGTTTCCGTGTGTCCCCAGGTGGTTAAAAAATTTTTGAAGGGGAAGAAAAAAAGGAGACCAAAAACTATTTTTTCCACGACTTTCTCATTGCTACCAACGACCAGGAGGTGGAATCTTCATATCAAGAACAGTTATGGACCATATAAACCCCGACTATGCATGAAAATTTTTCCCAATAAATACACGATCAATTGGACTACACTGAAATATAGATGTACGGGGCTTAAGTTCTCAGTTACCCCAACATAACTCCTTCCGGGGAGTGTGTCTACTAATATTTTAGTGGCATAATTATACTGTATAAAAAAAAAATTGTTAGGGATTAATGCATAAATATTAATTTTGAAATGTCGGCAAGATCTCGTCCCCACTGGGGTGACCCACTAACTGTTACTTCAGGAGGGCCCCGTCGAAACGAAAAAACCCATACCCTGGGTAGTCAGGTACTCAGGAGGAAATTCGCTCAACCTGTAAAAGTTTTTAAAAGAAATATGTTGGATTTTTTTTTAAGGGAAATTATTTTAAATGAAAAACCCTCCCCATGTTTGACTTTTCTAATAGAGAATAACGCAGGGGCGTTAGTCTCACTTTAGAGTTTACCATGAACTTTAAGATCGATACAAAACAAAACGTTTGAAAAAGTGTGTATCAAACCCTCATAAATCATTTAGGCGCAGCACCATTTCCAGCCTGTCGTAACGTTTTTAACTGATTGTTTTTTTCATTTTTTTAAAAATCACAGGGACTGTGATCACTGTACTAACACGGGATTGGGGAATCAAAAAATAAACCTCAAATTTTTAAAGCTTCCCCAAAGGAAACCCTTCCCAAAACCCACACACAACTATTTTGATGTTATTTAAATTTGGAGCAGGACAAACGGGATGAACCTCTATCTCTCTCTATATAGTCATCCCAAAAAAGCGCCCACCCCTTCCTTTTCTCACACCTTAACCACTGACCCACCCCCAAAACACTTTCTCATCCCTTGCAACTTTACCCCCCCTACATCTCTCACCCCTTCAAAAAAACTGCCCCCTCACTCCCCATCACCTGCAACAACCTGCACCCCACCCACGTCTCTCACACTAAAAACCTGCACCCCCCCCTACGTCTCTCATCACCGAACCCCTGCCCCCCCAAACGTCTCTCATCACCTTCCAACAACCTGCACCCCCCTACGTCTATCACCCAAAACACCCCCCCCCTATCTCTCATCACCTTAACAACACTGCCCCCCCTGTTTTCCATCCCCTTGAAACAACACTGCACCCCCCAGTCCCCATCACCTTGCAACAACCGCACCCACCCTACGTCTCTCATCACCGCCCAAACTGCCCCATCATCATCCCCTTTCAACAACACTGCACCCCCCCTCCTATCTCCCCTTCCCAACAACCCCCCCCCCCTACGTCTCTCATCCCTTGAAAACACTGCCCCCCCTAGCTATCATCCCTTTAAAAAATGCACCCCCCCTCGTCTATCATCCCCTTTTAACAACACTGCACCCACCCTAGCCCCATACCGAAAACCTGCCCCCCTTACGTCTTCACCTTCAACCCTCACCCCCCCCTATCTTCATCCTTTCAAAAACCTGCCCCCCCTATTATCATCACCTTAAAAACACTCCCCCCTAGCTATCACCTTCCCAAAAACCTGCACCCCCCCCACCCATCATCACCTTGAAACAACCCCACCCCCCCGCCCCATCACCTTCAAAAACCGCCCCCCCCCACGTCTATCATCACCTTGCAAAAACCTGCCCCCACCCCTATCTATCATCACCTTCCAACCTGCACCCGCCCTCGTCTATCATATTTTGAAAAACCTGCACCCCCCCCTACGTCTATCATCATTGTAACAACACTCCCCCCCTCGTCTATCATCACCTTGCAAAACCCTCACCCACCCCTACGTCATCATCACCTTGCAAACACTGCACCCACCCCCGTCTATCATCCCTTGAAACAACCTGCCCCCCCACCTCATCCCAAAAACCTGCCCCCCCTCGTCTATCATCACCGAAAAACACTGCCCCCCCCTACGTCTCTCATCCCGAAACAACACTGCCCCACCCTCGTCTATCACCCCTGAAACAATGCACCCCCCCCTACGTCTATCTCCCTTCAAAAACCTGCCCCCCGCCCCTCGTCTATCACCCCTTGAAACAACCTGCACCCGCCCCCGCCCCATCACGAACAACCTGCACCCCCCGTCATCATCACCTTGAAAAACCTGCCCCCCCCCTTCTATCATCACCTTCAACAACACTCACCCCCCTCGTCTATCACCTTTTAACCCTTTTCCCCCCCTCATCCTATCATTCACTGGCAGGAAGAGGTAATGTTCAAACTCTGGACTTCTTAAAACAGAAGCATTAGACAGTAAAAGTTTCACATTATAAAAAAATTTTGTCAATTGTTGCCCCCAAAAAAATTAAACTTTGGGCTTTAAAACCTGAGAGGGGTTGGGCAAATTGAACATCCCCCAAGCCCGTGAACCCCTATCACCTTTCCAGTTTTTGGTCTGGGAATTTTAATGGATCGATGAAATTTCATCAATTCTAAAAATAGAAATTAGCATGAATAATTCCTTTGCTTACTTTGTGTTTCCCGGGCAAGACGACCTTTAAAAAAATTGTGTAACCCCAAAAAAGGGTTTCCTGGTTATGAAGATTATTTTGGGGAAATAAAGAAGGTAAGAAAAGGCTTAAGGTCAGGGCAGGGGAAGGAGGGCATGGGTGGAAAAAGGAGATGGATAAATGGTTGGATAACAGCGGGGTGGGGGTGAAAGGGAAAAAGGGGGGCACAAAAAGGGGCTGAAAGTGCAAAAAGATCATCGGTTTTGTATAAATCGTCGTTGTCAAAAGTCAATGAACATCAGGATTAAAGGAGGGTCCATCAGCAAAAAGGGGAAGGAAAGAGAGAGTAGAAAAAGCGGGAACGTGTTGGGGTAAATTCTGCATGCTTGATAGGGGGGCAGTCTAAAGAATGGGCTAATCGATACGGGAATTTGAACCTACGAAGGAAAGGTTCCCGAGATCCCCCCATGGTAAGACGAGGCCCACCGAAGGAGAAGTGGTCCCCCAAACCCCAAAGATGAAAAAGCGGAGTAACCTATTCGGTTTAATGAATGAAGTTTTTACCGGCAGGTTGACCAACTTGTTCCCAAAGGGGGTCAAAGGGGGGAAGTATTGCGAAAAATAGTCAAAAGGGAACACCTAAAGGAAATCGGTAGGTTGACCACCCGCAGCGGGTTCTCCGTTCATTGCCTACTCGACATGCCCAGGCCCCAAACAAAAGCAATATCTTTGGGTAGATCGCGTGCAAATTTGGGATACGAAACTGGGGGAAGTTTAAAAACTAGCCAACCCCAAAGGGGGTTGGGACTAAATGAGACGGGGCATAGTGCGATACGAATAAGTGCTGCAAAAAATGGCATACAGTTACAGAAAAATGCTAGCTAAGATAGTAAATCCCCCGACCTTCCAAACACTGCTGCAAACCCCGGCCGTTAAGACTTAGGCCATCTTTTAAAAGCGGTCAGAAATGGGGAAGTATCAAAAAAAGGCGGGAAGCCCCCTAGGCAGTTGATTTTTGAGGAAGGAGGGAAAAACAGCCGAACACGAACTTCCCGGGGTAGGAAAAGTGGATGCTACATGAACATAAGGGGGTAATGGGGAGCAAAAAGTGAATGGGCAAGAAAAAGGACGGACAAACAGGGGGCGAACAAAAAAAGTTCACAATTGGGGCCATTCTAAAAAGGGAAAGGTTTTTGTGATTTGAGGCTAATAGTAGCGAAGGCAAGGGGCATCAGGGGATCAGAAAAAGGTGGAACTTTCCTTCTGTATGGGCTCTCAACAGGGAAGAGCGAAAATCCAACCAAACCAACCCTGGTGATGGATGGGTTAAGGCTAGAGGGGTAGCAGGGGGCCCCCGGGAATAAATCTGGTCACCATAATCGATTTTCGAAAAAAAAGGGGGCCCAAATGTGGGGGCGAGTTGACGATCACCCCCCGGGAAAAGATGAGGGGGGGTTTTTAAGGGTTTGGGCTGTGACAAGTTGCCTTCAGAGGTAATGGGGGTTTTCCCAGGAAAACCCGAGGTCAAAGCCTAGAAACCTGACTTTTACGTTGGGGATACGGGCCATGAGATACAAAGGATGACGGAGATCAGAATGGTGGGAAGAACTCCTTGTGCCCAAATAAGATTGAAGAGGTGTAAGAGGACTACAAGGGCTGACCGATGTAAATGTTGTAACATACGAATATGAATGTCGTCAGGCCCAGCTGCCGATGATCGGCAAGCTGAGAGCATTGCCTCCAGTTCTTGAAGTGTAAAAGGCACATTATACTGTTCTTCTCTGAGAGAAGAAAAGTCCAAGGGTACTAACTTTCTGGCAGACTTTGAGGAAAGAAACGAGGGGCATAGATGGAGCCCTCGGGAAATACGGACCAGATGTGTGCCAAGTTCAATGGCAACGTCGAGAGGGTTTGCTACATCAACACCAGCGACCCGTAGAACAGGAGCCGGGTCAGGAAAGTATTTACCACTCAATTTCCTCACTTTTTTCCAGACTGCACTCATAGAAGAAGCAGAGGTGATGGTGGAAGCATAGTCTCGCCAACAAGTGCGTTTAGCTTCACGGATGACACGGCGAGCGATCGCACGCTTCTGCTTAAAATCAAGAAGTCTCTCAGCGGTTCTATTGTACCGGTACCTGCCCCATGCAACACGTTTCAAACGTACTGCACGAGCACAAGCAGGAGACCACCAAGGCACGCACTTCTGAGAATGCCTGCCTGAGGTTTGGGGTATAGAATGAGAAGCTGCGGTATAAACTGACGTCGAGAAGATGTGTAGGAGCTCATCAATGGAGGATGAAGAAGGAACCTCACTAAAAGCAGTGAGGTGTGAGTAAAGATCCCAATTTGCCCGATCAAATTCCCAGCGAGGGCTACGGAAAGGTGGTGAATAGGAAGGAGAAGTAAGAATGATCGGAAAATGATCGCTGTCATGTAAGTCTGGTAGAATAGACCAGGTGAAGTCTAGTGCAGTGGAGGAAGAGCAGACTGATAGATCGATGCAAGAGAGAGTATGAGTACGAGGATCAAAATGGGTGGGAGTACCCGTATTTAAAACATGGAGGGGGTGAGAGGCGAGAAAAGCCTCCAACTGGATGCCACGTGAGTCACAATGAGACCCTCCCCCAGAGGAAATGGTGGGCATTAAAATCACCAAGTAACAGAAGTGGTGGCGGTAAGGATGAAACAAGAAAGGCAAAGTCTGGGATAGAAAATGCCCGAGAAGGAGAGAGATATAAAGAACATATTGTAAACCACTTATTCAAGTGGATATGGGCTGCAGTGTAATGCAGCGAGGTATGGACAAATAGTTGACAGTACGGAATATCATTGCGTAGAAGAAGGGCACTTTCATTAAAAGGTCCCATCTGAGAAAGGATCCGAAGAATACAATAAATTATAGCCTGAGATAGGTTGGAAAACAGCCGAGTGTAATTTTGGTTCTTGTAAGCAAACACCAACAGGGGAAAACCTGGAAAGCAACATCTGAAGCTCACCCCGATTACCCCTGAGGCCTCGGATATTCCACTGTAAATAGGCCATGATTGGCGATGAAGAAAATACCAGGAATCTGTAGGTAAAGGCACCTACGGACTAGAGGGGTTAGAAAAGTCAACGTGTGGTGGCATTGGAAGACGTTCAAGTAGCGAAGGAATGGAGCGTTGCGAAGAATGGGGCTGTGAAGATGGAGGAGAGGGAAGAGAAGGAACAGGAAGTGAATCAGTGTCCATTGAAGGTTTAGTCTCTGCAATATATTCTGAAATGGCTTCAAGTGTTTCTGAATTCAAAGATGTATGGGAGACCATATTGGAGATAGAAGGAGGAGGGTGAGTAAAGATTGGGACAGTAATGGACTGTACCAAAGTAGAGGGGGAGGGAAGAGTGTAAGGGACTGGAGATGAAGTGTGGGGGGGGGACAGAAGAGGCAGAATCCTGGGAGGTGGCAGAAGAGGGAGAAACTTGGGAGGGGACGGGGGTGGAAGGCATAGTACGAGGAGGAGGGTGAATCTCCACACTTGTAATAGAGCCAGAGAGAGGGGAAGAACTAGGTACAGAGACTGGAAAGGTAAAGTGTGGAGGTGGAAGAAGGGAAGGAAGGGGCAAAGAAATTTTGAGCAATGTGAATTTTTTGGACTTCTGAGTAGAGGGGCGATTGGTATTAGGTGTCGTACGAGGTCTTGTCGATACTGGCGCTTGTGAGGAAGGACGCGAAGATGTGAGTACAGACTGAGTTGTAGTCGGGACGTCAGAGCCAAGGACAGCAAAAGGATTAGATGCCGTAGTGGCAATGGGAGGGGTAACAACAGAGGAGGCTGCAGAAGATGGGACCCCAGAAGTGGGGGGGATGTTTGGAAACACGAGAATAAGAAACACGGGGTAGTCTCCCTTGGAGGCGGAGATGAGTAACTGCCATAGCATAAGGGAGACCTTCAGCCTCTTTGAGGCAACGGATTTCACGTTCATTTAAGTAGACCTGGCAACGGCGGGAGTACGAAGGGTGAGCTTCATTACAATTAAGGCAAGATGGAGGTTGACTGCAAGATGTATTAGAATGGTCGTCGGCACCACAGACTGGGCATTCGGCCATAGATCTGCAATATTTCGCTGGGTGACCAAAACGCCAGCAATTTCTACATTGTTGCGGTGTAGGTATCACCTTTCGAACTTGTAACCGATGTCCCGCGACATATACAGAGGACAGGAGTTCTCGGCTGTCAAAAGTTAAACGAGCCACATTGCAAGGGTAACGTCTCCGCCCCCGGGCAGGAAGGACATAAGTGTCTACTTTGAGGATTGGGAGATCCTGGAGTTCCAGCTGTTCAAAAATGTCATTGCCACATGACTGGAAATTCTGTTGGACTATGGTATGGGGCAGAATGACAGTACCACTACAAGAATTGAGAGAAAGATGTTTTTCAGTAGTGATAGGAGTAGTATCGATATTCGAAAGGAGAGAAAGATCATGAGCTTGTAGCATTCTGGACAGTGACGATGCACATACCGCTCTTGAGAGCATGAAATGAAATATCTCTACCAACATGACGCAGGAGCGCTTTGCCAATACTATGGTCAGAAAGGTAGGCAGAAGAAGTCGGTCTTAAAGTAAAGAATTTAGTCCATTGTGTGGTCCAAAACTGAGCGTGGAGAGGGAGTGCTTGACGTGTCGGTCTTTTCCGAGCAGAATGGGAAGGTAACGAAGGAGCATCATCAGGAGATTGACGTTGGCGTTTAGGAGTAGGACCGGAGTTGGTCCGGCGTGAAATGGGCAGGCGATTCGAAAATTGCCGTACCGTAGAGGGAGAAGCCGGAAGCATAGTCAAAGGAGAGCGGAGTTCAGACAAATCGAAGGAGTCAGTCGAAGCTCCGGTACCTGAAGCAGGTGAGGAAACAGCACCAGCAAGAGGTACAGGGGCATCAGGAGTGTCCAAAGAGTGGTCTAAACACAAGGCAGGGTCAGAATGGGGTGCGGTATCAAGAAGGGGCCCGGGGGTAGTGGGTTCATGGACTAGGGCTGCCATGGTTAGATTACTCCTTTGCTTTTTGTTTTTAAGAAAAAAAAGAAAGAAGAAAATAAAATAAAAATAAAAAAAAGAATAAAAAAAAGGGGGGAGCGGGGAGGAATAGTTCCCAGGAGGAATGAAAGGGCCGGAAATCTCCCTCCGCGCCCAAGAGGACCTCAGCACCGCTAGTAGCGCAGATGCAGCATGGAACCCGTGCCATACCCTACCCTTCATGCCAGTAAACCAGCAATCCGGATAGCAACCTCACATCTGCCGAGCTACCTCGGTGGACAAAAGAGAGGGCGGCCGGATATCCGCCACAAAGCATACCTCCTTCGGCCACCACCCCCGGAATCCGAAAGGTGGCTTCCAGAGATACACCCGTCGCCCGAAAGACACCCAAAGCTACTCCGGGATACCGGAGAGGGATCGGGACATCCCCAGGCGATCCAGATTCCACGGCAAACTATGCCACTGCCAAGAACCTCAACAGAATGGGATGAACCCCGGTGTCCTTTCCCCTACCTACGAACTAGCGCGCCTGTGGGAGAAATCTCAAAGGCCAAAAAGAGGAAGGGCAAAAGGGAGGGGTGGAGAGGAGGAGGAGGAATGGAAAAAGGGGAGGATGGGGAGGATGGGATAGGGGAGGGGAGAATGGGGGGTAATTAGGTTCGGTATGAGGAAGAAGACCGACAGGGCTAATTCCTCAGACCAAGAGCCTCTTCACCACGCCAAGGAGCCCCCCTTGAAGAGGTCTGAAGATTACAATATCGTCCAAATATCCCAATTGCAACAGTATTTACATGGCGCTGGAAGGTGGTAGGAGCATTTCGTAATTTATTAATAATCCAATTTACTCACAAACTTGGCTCCTCCTACAGCATCAATTACAACATCCATGCATGGCAAGGATAACAGTCACCCTTCGTCACTGCATTAACTCTACGAACGTCAGTGCACATATGTATGGATCTCTCAGGTTTGCGAACCATTAACCAGCGCTGTATGACTCATGTGGGATTAGCGCTTAGTTATGATTATAACAATAATAGTCATGGGTACCATCAAACATGGTGATGTTCACCGACTCTCGCTAGGTACTGCAAGCTTATGATGTAGCAGGAATTTTAATTCTTTCTCCGCGCCGTCCGGTGAAGGTATATCTGTATCACTGATTTAGCCTTCGGCACTTCGGTGCAAGGAAAAAAGCAGAGCTTGAGCAAATGAATCTAATATTATAAATAACAACACCGAAAATTAGAAACTAAATTAGAAGCGACATTCAAGTTTTTTAATGGAAATTAATATTCAAAATACATTTAAAAATCTGAGAAGTTGATGGCAACTTGAATAGGTATTGCCAAAATAATGCTCAGAGATCAATATCCCCCAAAACACTTGTATTTTAAGTTTAAAGCTGCTCAGATATTACTTTCTAATGTTATTAATGTTAAAGGTTTCAAGCCGATCGTATGACAGCACAAATTATCACATAAAAACTAATGGATTTTTTTTTTTAATTTTAAAGAAAACTAATAACTTCTGAACAACAAAACCCAAGTTTAACCCAAAAATTTACTCAGGAAGATACACCAGTACTTAAGGTTTGAAAACGATCCAAAGAGGCATTCTTCACTGATTAGATCTTTTACTTTACTAAACTGACAAACTGAAAATCACAAAGAACAAATTTGATGGGAAACTTTAAGAGAACACACACAGGTGCTGAAAATCTGATACCAGCCAGAAGAATCATTCTCTAGTTTTACACAGAATCCAACAATTCTATGTACATTAACACACAAGCAAACGGATGAATAACTTACAACACAGCCTCTTCCAAAATATCCTTTAATTAGATATATCAGTCATTAACGACAAGGGAGCCTCCTTGTAGTGAAGAGGCCACTGGTCTGAGGAACTGCACCTTGCGGTCTACCTCAGACCTTTCCTAATAACCCCCCACCACTCCTCCCTTCCCTGCCCAATCCTTCCCACCCCTCCTTTCCCATCCGTGTCCTTTCCCCATTCCTCCCCTCTCCTTCCTTTCCTGCTTTTGGCCTTTTTGGTCTTCTCCCCTGAAATTTTAGCTCCTAGGTGTGGGAAAGGATGTCGTTGTCCGTCCCATTCCATTGAGATCCTTAGTGGTGGTGCTGTTTGTTGTGGAATCAGGATCATATGGGGATGTCACGATCTCTCTCCGAAGTCCTGGATGATGCCTTAGGGTGTTCTTCGGGTGACGAGTACTTCTCTGGAGGCTGCCTGTCGGTTCCAGGAGGTGGTGACTGAAGGAGGTATGCCTTGTAGCAGGTTTCCGGCCGCCCTCTCTTATCTGTCAAGGTGGCTAAGTGGATGTCAGGCTGCGATCCTGGATTGCTGGTTTACTGGCTTCCATGCAGCATCTTCACTGCACTGAGGGCACTCTTAAAATCAGAGGGGGATGGATATGCAGTCCCTTTCCTTCCTCCTGGGAGTTATCTCTGCACATTGCCCCCTCCCTTTTTCCCTTTATTTATTAAATAAAAATAGGAGAACTTGTCATGGAGACCCATACCCATGACCTATCTCCATGCATATCCTTCCCCGCAGCAACCCTTACGGACCCTGGGACACCTTTGGATCATTCTTAGGACCTCTCTTTCAACACAGTACCCTCTCGGGGTAACGTTCAGTTACATTCCTCTGGTACCGCTGTTCTGACCGAGCCTTTAGACACATTTGACCTCCAGAATCTTCCAGTCATTAAAGTTGACTGACAATTACATTCTGCCTGCCTGCAGGTAGAAGTGCTTTCCTTGCAAAATAGCCTTGAACTGCAACCATCTGTTTATGTAGTGGGACAACGCCTCTAAGTGCAGGAGGTGATCCCCCTACCTCGCAACAACGTAGAAAATGCTTTGGCCACTCTGCGAAATATTGCGGGTCAGTAGCAGAATGCCCTGTTTATGGTACACCTGACCATACCAGTACATCCTGCAGCCACCCTCCCTCTTGCCTTAACTGCAAAGAGGCCTATTCTCGTCGTTGCCCAATTTTCTTAAGGGAAAGGGAGATCTGTTGTCTTAAAGAGAAAGAGGGCTTCTATTATGCCATGACAGTTTCCCATCTCCGCCTCCGAGGAAGACTCCCATGGCTCTCTTATTCCAGGGTCGCTAGTTGGCCCCAGATCTCGATGGTGCTTACTTCCACAACTGTCTCTGTATCCTTTACTTCCACATTTAGCTCAGTGTCCAGCCTTTGTGCGGTTCTGGGCTTTGAGGTTCCAACTTCATCTATTATCGTCCCTACTTCACCTTCCCACCCGTGTGTTTCAACGTCTACGTGCACCCTCCTGTCTAAATCGATGCCACATATCCTTCTCCAAAATTCTACACCTTCATTTATGTCCAAATCTAGTTCAGCCCCCAAACCAAATGACATTTACAAACGTTAATTTTCCCCCTGTCTCCGAGTCTAAATCTTTACTTCGAGGTGCAACTGATACTGTTGTGGAGATTTATCCTCCCCCAAGTACAGTTGCTTCTTCGCCTGTCCCTCCAGAAATTTCTTCCTGCTAAGACACCTCTACCTCTTCTTTGGTATTCTCCGTTCTCTCTCCACTTATTATCCAGTTGAATATTCGAGGCCTCGGGGATAATCGGGAATAGGTTCAGGTGTTGCTTTACTAGCAGTTTTTCTCTTGTTTGCGTCTGTTTGCAAGAACCAAATTCGCTCTACGCTGCTTTCCCTCCCGTCTCGGGCTTTATCTTATTACATTCATTGGATCCTTTTCCTGGTGGAACTTTTAATGAAAGTGTACTTCTTGTGCGCCACGGTCTATCACATTCTCCGGTCCTTGTACGTACTTCACTGCATTACATTGCAACCGTCATGCAACCGTCATATTCTCCTTCTCAATACTTGCCCAGTAAAGGGTTTAATCTATTCCTGATATGACATCTGTAATTTCTTCCCTACCTTCTCCTTTCCTCTTTTTTAGATTTTAATGCTCAACATTTCCTGTGCGAAGGCTCTCACTGACTCTCGTGGCGATCATTTAGAAACTCTTCTTACTTTGCTGCTGAGTTGATCGTGTAGTAGAGGTATTCCATTCTCGGATTATTTTTCTGTAATCTCTAGCCATGTTCGCAGCCATTGGCAACAACATTGGTCGAACTTGATTCATAACACATTACACTTTATCACACCACGTTTAGGATCCTGGTCTGCTTACCTTCGATAACATGTTTGAGAGACTATGCTTTCACACACGTTTCACTCATCAGTATCTCATGGAGATACCCATAAATTTGCCATATTCTGTTGGACTGTCCAGTCTCAGCGAACATGCACAATTTGTCTTTGACGTCATCAGCGCTCTAACACCCTTACTTTATCTTCCCTCCTCGCTGGCAGTCCCACCTTTGACACAGACTCCCTCTTGGACAATTTGACAGCAACAGATTTATAACACAAACTTTGATATACTTCCTTTGGCACTCTTCACCTACCTTACAACCCCTACCCTTCAGCACTGTATGACCCTGGTGGTTTAGTGCTTAGTTTTGGTCATAATAATTATATTTTCGAAAGTCACTGCAAGCCTGAAAGAAAACTAATTTGTTTATATGTGTTTGTATATGGAAAATTAACTTTTCATACCTTATAAGAGGCAGACGTTGGCGACAACCATCTAGGGGGGAATAAAGATTTGATAAAACTCAGCCTGGGTAAGATTTATCAGGAAACAGGATACGGGTTTCCTGAAGCGGGTCTTAGTGACCCACCACTGGAGCTTTTGTTCATTTGATAAAGGCCTCCCACTGGCATACCCGTCCAACCTTTTAAAAAATGGTATTTTATGCAAGCTTGGTAGACTATTTCAGCAGGGAGTTTAAGTCAGTTTAGCAAATTATCACCATTTCCTTTAGTGAAATTGGGGAATTAGCACCTCCATAGCACAGGATCAATTCCAAAATTTCCCTAATAATGATAGTCCATTTATTGTTTTATACCGATCAAATGTGACTTTCAAGATTTACTGAAAGCCAAACTGATTAATAAAATTGAGACATTAAAACTTACTACAAGTACATGTACAAGGTATGCAGGTCTAGCTGACATTAATAATATAGCAGTTCTGAGTATTTCGGGCAAATTAGGTCAGTTTTGTACGAGGATGAGACTCACACCAGTCGACTAACATCCAGGTACCCATTTTATTGATGGGTTAACCTGAAGAGGTGTAAAGAAGCAAGCCCAGGAATCGAACCCTCAGAGTGTGAAGCGAGAGTTTTACCTACCAGGCCACATGTGCAGCATCTGGGTATCTTCACTTGACGTTTTGCCAACCTGTGGCTTTATTAGTACAAAATTGAGAGACAAATGTTGCACGTGTCTAATTTTTTTGTCGGTATTGTATACTGTGGCATGCAAAGAGTATGTTACAATTTATTCGGCATATGCTGCACTCCCATTTAGGCTGCCTCACAATCAGTGATCCAGGTGCTAAGGATTCAATAATCAATAAGGTACCCATCACAGGCAAGCCAACCAAAGATCAAACAACGTGGTTCACTTGTGGTAAGCATTGGCAGACTTGCCTACCTGCTGGTTGAGTCAGTGCACTCTCTCTGGCTTCTGCTTTGCCATCTGTCACCTTGGTGTACACTTACAATTCTATGTGTACATATTGTCCATAGTGTACATATCTGTATACAATGCGTGAAGGCAAAATGTACATTATAGTCTTCTGCTGAGTTTTGCTTGCTCCAATTCTCATTATGACCATACATGTACAACTTGCCAGACACTGTACCATCATGGAATCTTGGTTCAGAGAACATCTCCACAACCTTTTCAACTACTACTGGTCTGTTCCTCGGGTAAGACCTACTCTCATTGGGAAATCTCACCCACCAGTGACAATGTCTTCATCTGCTACATGGCCCTCGCCTAATGCCAGTATATAAGCGTCAGTTGTCATGCCTGTGCTCCCCATGCGATCCCGTTGGGGAGGATAACCTTTAGGAGGGTCTTAGTGAAAGCTTTTTTTATTATTTTTGGTCCTATTTCAATGAAATTTTTGCAGTGATTTAAGCAGCATTTGAAGCCTACACACTGAGTTTGTAGTGACTTTTTGACTTAAAAGATAGAAAAAAATAAAAGTGCCCTATTCTATAGGACAAAAACTCTCCCTTTTCTACAAAATCGGTAAGATGTACACTGCTTCAGTTGACATCAGATGAAAGATAAGAGGTAGACAGTCTTGGTACTAAGCCCATTTAAGGTAAAGGGTCAACAGATTGCATAACAAAAAATGTTGAATTTTATTATTCTTTTTAAGGAGAAAAAAATCAATAAAAACAAAGTGGTAAAACATATCACAAATCCCCTTTACATGCTAGTAGAACCATTTCTCAATAATGTGTACAAAAATCATCACACTCCTATAAATAGTTTTCGCCAAAAGTGGAAAATAATGTCAATAACTTATTCCTGAGTTATACATACATTACGTTTTCTGTAAAACTCTATGGTCATGGAGCGCCATATTTCAGTATGTCGCACACCTCATTACATGTTGACAGCCCACAGGTGACCGAGCTGTTATCACTCCCTACATTTGAATCGAGTCCTCAGAGAACTTGCAATGTAGTGTATTTAGAATGAAACAATCATTAAAATCGTAATTTTTGGAGGAAAACAAAACGAAAAAACACGAATTTGCCATCATGTCATTTTGATGACAAGAACAAAATAATTACATTTCTGGAAAAACATACTTAGAAATATGATAGAAACAAGCTAATTACATCAACATGTTGCCAGAATTATTCACTATTTTTTCGAAAGAAAACCTTTTTTTGCATAATTTTTTTCCTTGTTTTATCACTCCTAAATAATTCGCCCCCTCCTTACTTCTGCACATTGTCTTCATCTATGGTCTGCCAAGATAAGCAACGCCAATTGAGTGAAAATCTAACCCAGCAGTGGGACAATCAATTACTTGACCAAACTAGCACTTGCAACTGCTATCAGGGTAGCCTGTGGGTCAAGGTTAATGTGATTCTCTCGCTAAATGATGCCTTCATTGTTGTTTGCAATGATGATATCGAGGCCGACAAACTCATCACTACTGCTACGTCTACTCTTATTGAATGAGGATTCTAAGTCATGTCCTCTCCAGCCCTGAGGGTTGATTACTCCAGCCCTGACAGGCTGATTACTACTCAACCCATCGATGATCTTACAACTTCAATAGAGGATCAGAACAATTGGGGTACCGTGGATCACATCTTCAAAATCCCTAATGCTGACTGTATGTCCATCTTCTATTACATCAATCTAAGCTACATCGAAGTAGAAAGTTACCAACACATTTCGCATTGCCAGAATTGCTACTCTTACCTGCACACTATCAAGGACTGTCCTATCAAAGACAAAAAATTCTGCTCCATCAGTGGCTGTGAAGGACATGACTTTTACATCCTGCTCTGCCACCGCTCCACCTAAATGCCTGAGCTGCAAGAGTAACCACCACACTCTTGCTGCTAAGTGTCCTATGAGACGAGAAATTATCAAGAAAAACCGCGAAGAAGAACAAAAGAAACCATCTACGAGGTCTCCGACATTTGCTGCCAACACCAAGCTATAATACGATACCACCAAAATTCTGAAGGCTACGCTACCTACGTCTCCCACCAACTTACTACACTTCCTGACGGTGCTCCAACAAAGATCCATTACTGCATTATGTACGCACACATGCAGAATATGACTACTCTAGGAGCCTTGAACTCCACTATCAATGAGCTCTTCAGACTCGACAACATGCCCAGTCTTATCTTCCCTGATTCGCCACCCTCGGCAGAATTTTTAAAGGGTACTTCACTAAACCTTGCAGTTCCTGCAGATGGAATTCTTCCACCAGAAGCAATGTACTCGCTCAGCTAGCGACATGACTCCTACTAACGCCCCACACTACCACGCCACCTACGGCATCCACCTCTACTCCTGCAAATACTACCATTGACACGCCACCTACAAGACATATCACCGAGGGCCCACCTACGACCTCCACCGCCACTGCTACCAACCAGTCACAATCCTTATGTAATGCCCTCACCGCCACTGCTACCAACCAATCACAATCCACACCTAAACCCCTCACACCTGCCAAATCAGTAATACTCGGTGCTAAGCTAACGGAAATACTAGCGCCTAAGTACACAGAATGGTGAGGCATCAGGTTCTACACGACTGACCAATACAGTGATGGGATGTATTGCCAAGAACTCTACAATCGACTCCAGGATGGCATTGTCAAGTTTACCGGTGAGCCTGAACATGTACGCAGCACTCATGAAATGCTCGAGGATTTCGAGGAGTGTCTAGGATCAAACTTTTTCAGGTCTCAAGAACGAAATTCAGAAACATCAAAAGATCAGCAAGATTCCTATTAACCATCATGAAGCTGAGCAACTCCAGCTTTCGGGCTGCAGCCTAAAGTTGGGGTGTGGCTCCAAAAGGACAATGTAAGAATTGCTTCCTTTCACCTTCCTGACATCGCCGACTGCTGCGCAACTGACATGCCTATCAAGACACTCCCGTGACAGGGAATTAAGTCCGGGTCACCATCTGGGAAAGACCCTGGCCGGGATAGTCTGGTGAATCTAGAAGAATGACTGTGCTTCAGACTCTTCACTACTACGGTGCTCTTCAACAACTCCAAGGCTGACGGACTGTTACCTCCTGTCTTCCAATTTTGTCCTTGAATTTGTATTTACAAAGCCACTGCATGGCAAAAACCTCAACACTAAAGATTTCCAGATGTACGTATGTCTAATTCTTCATTTTGTCAGTATTGTATACCATACATGTACTACGTGAAGTCATACAGAATAAACATACTCAAGTTATTTCACGCAAAATGGTAAATAATACTGACAAATTGACGAGTAAGACACATGTGCACCAGTTGGGTATCTTTATTGTTGGAACGTTTCGCCTACACTGTAGACTACATCAGACAAGTACAGAGGTGAATGTATGGTTACATATATGATGGACTAATTACATCGTTACCTCGCCACTACTCCTGTTGCATACAACACAGTCTCCGCTGTATATGACTGATGAAGCCTGTCGCATAGGCTAAACATTTAAAAAATAATGATACCCAGCTGCTGCACATGTGTGTTACTTATCACTGCTACCGTAAAGGAGGGAGAAAGTGCGTGCATTGTCCTGTTGTTTCCCACAAGCTCTCCTGTTTTTTTTCAGATCTGATCCCACGTTACACAATCCAGTACAAATCGCAGATTTACTCTAATTTGTATATACGTATCGAAAGTTTGCAGCCAGTGAGAAGCGGCCGTCTCGGATTATCACATGAATACCAGAGTCAGGAATGCTCCATGTAAATCTGATCTGAGAAACTTTGCACACTAATAATTATATGAGCCTCTTCCTATTTACAGTACACCGAAGTTGACAATATGAAGCAGATAGGATGAGCTCTCGAGGTGTAAATGAAAACACTGAGGAAAGATGAAATAACATTCAAGGAATGACCTTACAGCACCTCTTTGGGGCTACGCAAATATTCGTACTCAGTTCTGATTACATCCCGTCCATAGGCATCCCCCAACTAGATCAATTTACCTATCATGAATTTATCTTAATCATAAAATTTGATAATATGGATGTTAATTAGTTGTTCATCAGACAATTATTAACCAAGGTTTGGTTTCGATATCTTGAAGAGCGTTTAGAATACTTGCTTTAAAACCCACACTTTATATTCCATAAAATTTAACTTCTATGTTGTTTTCATCATAACTTAAAGGCTCATAAATGATCTGAAGTTTTAACCCATGAAAAGACTTACAACGACCCATTCTAAAACTAAGAATAAAATAGTGCAATAAATATTTAAATCTCTCTTCGTAGCCTGTAAAACGATCGTTTGTTTCTGACTCGTATTACAGAAGCCAAGAAATCCACGAAAGGAAAAAGAGCGACTTCGATTCTTTTAAAGGATTTTGAGGGTCCGTCTGATGAAGCGACAAAATGTATTTTAGATGGTTCACTGACTTGGCTGAATGAGCGACAGATGTAATTTGGGACGTGGAGAGCGGTGACCCAGGAAAATAAGGAGGGGAAGGTTGTGAACAATGTGTATTACACTGATGAGTATCCATATGTACTCACCATGCTGAGGCCTGACATAGTTGTTTATACGTGAGTGTCAGCGAATACGCATGCACAGACTTGCTCACGCTCGCGCTCACACACACACACACACACACACACACACACACACACACACACACACACACACACACACACACACACACACACACACACACACGCAGACAACACACGACCACACACGAGCGCGCGCGCAAACACACACTCACACTCACTCTCTCTCTCTCTCTCTCTCTCTCTTTACACAGGGTTTGACAAGGTTAGGTTAAGGATCCCTGGCACTATTGACAAGCTACTTACAGGTTAAGGATTCCTAACTTTATTGACATGTTAAGAGCTGTTACCTACATCAGCTCATTTGAAAGCATTTTTATTGTTATGAGACATACAAGTAGGGAACAGAATCAAGTTGGAGCCAACTGTGAGCCAGCATTTTCATTTAATCAACTGACTTTATCTCCTTGACATCATTATGCTGTACGAATGTGTTCCATACTCAAGTCATCCTGGGTATATATGATCTCAGATGGAGTGATGTTCTGGAGAAGGGTACAGCCAGAGTGAAGTTGCTGCTTTATGCCCGTCTTGTGGTATAGAAACTTGCTTCACGGTTTCCTCGAAGTGGATCCAAGCATGGTACTTTGACAATATTGGCCTTGTAAATAACAGTAAGGCCACCCACAACCCTCCTGTGTTGAAGGTTCTGCTGGAATGTCAGATCTATCCAGGATGGGTCCAGGCGAGAGATGAGACGTCTTGCTCTGTTCTCTACTCTGTCAAGTAGTCGCAGATGAGAAGGATGGGGGGGCAGGCAAACTAAGAAAGTGGAGCATAAGAACAAAAGAACATAAGAAAGAAGGAACACTGCAACAGGCCTACTGACCCATGCGGAGCAGGTCCATGTCCCCCACCCCTGGATTAGCCCAATGACCCCACCCAGTCTGGTCACCTCCACTTAAGGATGGAGCACGGCACCAGACATAGCAGCACAAGCTAGTCAGGTCCAACTCACACCCACCCACACCCACTCATGTATTTATCTAACCGATTTTTAAAACTACACAACGTTTTAGCCTGAATAACTCTACTCGGGAGTTTGTTCCACTCATCCACGACTCGATTACCAAACCAGTGCTTTCCTATATCCTTCCTGAATCTGAATTTTTCCAACTTGAAACCATTGCTGCGAGTCCTGTCTTGGCTGGAAATTTTCAGCACGCTACTTACATCCCCTTTATTTATTCCTGTTTTCCATTTATACACCTCGATCATATCCCCCTTAATTCTACGCCTTTCGAGAGTGTGCAGATTCAGGGCCCTCAGTCTATCCACATATGGAAGATTTCTGATACATGGGATCATCTTTGTCATCCTCCTCTGTACGTTTTCCAGAGCATTTGTATCCATTCTGTAATACGGTGACCAGAGCTGAGCAGCATAGTCTAAATGAGGCCTAACCAAGGATACATAGAGTTGAAGAACAACCTGAGGACTTCTATTATTTATACTTCTAGATATGAAGCCAAGAATTCTGTTAGCTTTATTGCGAACATTAATGCACTGTTGTCTTGGTTTTAGATTACTGCTAACCAGAACTCTTAAATCCTTTTCGCAATCAGTAGTATTTAGATCTACATTATTTAGTTTATATGTGGCATACTGAAGGTGTGAGCGTACTTGTGCCTCATACAGAGTACTGCAACCCCAACTGTCATGCAGATGTGAGATATGGCGAACTACTGTAAGCTTCCTGGCTGCCTTGTTTGCAAGATTTACAACGTGGTTCCTCATAGTCAGTTTGGAGTCCAATTTCACCCCAAGGATATCAACTTCTTCTCCAACACCCTCCCATTCATTCGTCCTTACTACTGCAGCAGCATTACCATCATGGTGCCTAGAGACCATCATTTGTTTTTTCTCAGGTGCTTTTGTTACTTGCTATCTATTTCCCCAAGCTGATATAACTCTTAGCTGGTGATTGATGTAGCTTAGAGCAGCTGACATTTCTTCTCTTCGATAAGTTAATGTCAGTGTACAGTCGTCTGCATATGCATGGGCTTCTGGGATGAGATGATGAAGGTCACTGAACAGATATTCCATAGCAATGGTCCCAGCAGGCTTCCTTGTGAAAATTTGCCCTTATAGAATATCTTGCTGATTCCATTCCATTGAGAACTATCCTTAGTGATCTACCATGAAGGTAATCACTGAGGAGACATAGCGTAGAGCCTGCAATTCCCAGAGCTTGCAGTTTTGCTAAGAGGGCCTGGTGCTACACCCGGTAGAGAGCACCAGCAATGTCCAGTGCTATACCACACAAATGACTTAGGATTCATCCAGTGACTGGTGCCATTTAGTGGAGAGGTTTAACAACAGATCAGCAGCAGAGAAACCTTTCCTGAAGCCATATTGACGATCACAAAATAGTAAGTGGTAGTCAAAAAACTCTGTCATTTGTCTTGAGATTATTGTCTCAATGATCTTGCCTGTGATTGACAGGAGTGACACTGGTCTGTAGTTGCTGATTTCTACTCTGCTCTTCCTTTTGTGAACAGGGACTACATTTGCCTCTTTCGACAGAGGCCATTTACACTGTACTAGGCAGTGCTGAAAGGTGCTAGTTAGAGGTGCTGCTAGCTGGTCTGCACATCTTCTCAGCAATCTTGGGCTCAACTTGTCTGGGCCCACAGCTTTTTCTTGGTCAAGCGGTTTAAGACGGAAATACACCTCATCCTGCCTTATTGTCACCACTGACAATTTTGACACAGTTCTTGCAGCTAGCCAAGGAGGGTTCCTTGCTGGATCAGGAACTTTCCTTTTAGTACCAAAGTGTTCGGCAAAGAGGTCCGCTTTCTCTTGACTACTAGAAGAGGTGGTCCCATCCTGTCGATTTATTAGTGGAATTAGTTCACCAGGCAGATAACCTAGTCTGTCCTTGACCAGAGACCACCAGGTTTTGGAGCCTACTCTACCTGATGCTAGTTTTCTTTTTGTGTTCACCTCCCATTTAGGAATGGCCCACTTTTGAACGTCACCCATATGCCTACAGTCTTGCCTGTGCAAGTTCCTGTTATAGGTAGTAGGATCTCTCTTATACCTTCACCATGCCTTGTACTTAGCAGTAGTAGCCTCTCTACAACGAAAGCCAAATCAAGGCTGATCTGTATGCTTCATCACATAAGCCGGTGAGGAATGTGTTCTTGTTGTAGATTAAGGATATATCCAGTGAAGGCTTTCACTTGGTTGTCAACATCCGCTTGGAGAAGAGCATTCCAATCGGTGGTGGCGAGCTCAGAGCAAAGGGTTGGCTTTATCCCTCACCCTCTCTCTCTCTCTCTCTCTCTCTCTCTCTATCTTTCTCTCTCCCCCTCTCTCTCTCTCTCGTTTCTCTCTCTCTCCCCTAGCCTGTTCCCTCAACCCCCCCCACACACTCTGAAAATACGTAAGCTTCTCTCTGTGGAAAAATACATAAGCTTCTTTCTGTGGTAAAAAAATGGGTTACCAAAGAGGGCGAAGAACAAGAGGTCTGGTGGATGAACACTGGAGGGAAGAACCTGGGAGGGAAGATTGGGAGTTAAAGCTCAAAAAAGGGGAGGAAGAGTGGAAGAGTGGGGAAGAAAGCTAGAAGAGCTTGGCAAGAAAATGGAGGAGAGGATAGCTGAAGAGAGCATGAAGTGAGAGCTACAATTCTTAGCAGCAGAAAAGATACAGTGCTTAGAAGAGGAACTAAAAATCCTGAAACAGATTAGACACAAATGGCAGTACAGACACTACATCAGGAACTTCTATATCAGTCACAGACAAGGGGACTGTAAGGAGAAAAGGAGCTATGCCATATGTGAAGGCCCTATCAGACCCATGTGGGGCCCAGGAAAATACAAGGAGCACACTAAGATCAAATGAGAGGTCTGAACACAATGAAGGTATGCCATATGCAGAGACTAACAG
Organism: Cherax quadricarinatus; assembly: GCF_038502225.1. Taxonomy (NCBI): domain Eukaryota; kingdom Metazoa; phylum Arthropoda; class Malacostraca; order Decapoda; family Parastacidae; genus Cherax; species Cherax quadricarinatus. The sequence goes on along the minus strand of NC_091310.1, from coordinate 2,942,109 downwards.
ACAACTGCAGTGGCAAGGAACAGCTGATCATGAAAGACAGTTCAATGTGCATAGGGGCTTCAACAAGGGCAGAGATTGAAGGTAGGAACGTTCCCAATGGAAGGAACTAAAACACCTCAGAGGATGCAAACGGAGACACAATGGGAGGAGAAAAGGGAGAGGTCAGTTTTTCTCAATAGGCTCCAAGAAGTGGAAGGGAGTACCTTCGATGAAAGAAAAGAGAAGAAGGAAAAAGTGATTGAAGGTATCATGACAACAATAGGTGAGGGTGACATGACCCAAGTGAAAAATTTCAGAGAATTGGGTGGTTTGCGAGTGGAAGGAAACAGTCTGTCAAAGTAATTTTCAAGGAAGAATCAGCTCAAACCAAGGTTCCGCAGAAGAAAGCACGACTGGGGGACAAACCTGAGTACCAGTGTGTACCTCGATCACAACAGAACACAAGAAGAAAGGATGATACTGAAAGAGAGGGTACAAAGACGAAAGGAGGAACGAGAGGCAATGATGAAGATGAACAGGACCCAGACCCAGGTGGAAGGGCAACCCCCCCTAGAAACACCCACAGAAAGACTCCATCCAAGACAACCCCAATGCAACAGAACAATCTAAGCCAAAACTCAAACACTGTTCCCTCTGACCCCACCCCCATCACAAACCTCACCCCTACAGCAGCCCCCTATTGGCACTCTGCCTTCACCCCCCTCATCATAAACCCCACCCACACCACAATCCTCCATAGGCCCCTCTCCAGGGCTCCCTCTCCCCCAACCCTAATATTCTCCCAGGACCACAATGATAGAAAAGAAGCTGAAGGTTTGGTGCATGACTGCAGAGGGAATAAGGAATAAATATGATGACAGGAATGAAAGAATCAATGAGAAGTCCCCGACATCATAGCAGTCACAGAAACCAAACTCACTGAGACAATAACAGATGCAATCTTCCAACCGGGATTTCAGATCCTGAGAAAATATAGGACTAGAGGGGGAGGAGGGGTTGCACTGCTCATAAAAACCGATGGGAATTTGAGGAAATGGAAGGAATGGGCGAGATTGGATAAAGTGCCGACATAGAAGGTACAATTCAGTCTGGGCAACATAAGATAAGTGATAAGATAAGTGATGTATAACCCACCACAGAACTGCAGGAAGCCAAGAAAGGAATAAGAAGAGAACAACAGAGCGATGGTGGACACACTGGCTGAGGTGGCAAGAAGAGCTCACTCGAACAACGTTACTGGTTATAGGAGATTTCAACAACATGGAGACCAATTGGGAAAACCTGGAGCCACATGGAGGTCCAGAAACATGGAGATCCAAGATGATGGATGTGGTAACGGAAAATCTCATGCGTCAATACGTCAGGGACACTACAAGAGAGAGGGGAGGATGAAACAGAAAGACTGAACCTTATGTTCACCCTGAGCAGCTCAGACATTGAGGACATCACATATGAGAGGCCCTTTAGAGATAGTGATCACTTAGTTCTGAGTTTTGATTATATAGTAGAGTTACAAGTGGAGAGGGTAACAGTAGCTGAATGGGGAAAGCCTAACTATAAACGGGGGGACTACTCAGGCATGAGGAACTTCCTCCAGGAGGTTCAATGTGATAGAACTGGCAGGAAAGTCAGTAAACAAAATGATGAAATATGTAACAACAAAATGCAAGGAGGCAGAGGAAAGGTTTGTTCCCAAGGGTAACAGAAATAATGGGAAGACCAAAGCGAGTCCTTGGTTTACCCGAAGGTGTAGGGAGGCAAAAACTAACTGTACCGGAGAATGGAAAAGGTACAGGTGGCAAAGGACCAGGGAAAATAAGGAGATTAATCGAAGAACCAGAAAAGAGTATGCACAGATAAGGTGGGAGGCCCAGCGACAGTACGAAAATGACGTAGCATCGAAAGTCAAGTCTGACCCGAAACTGCTGTATAGCCACATTAGGAGAAAGACAACAGTCAAAGTCCAGGTGATCAGGCTGAGGAAAGAAGGTGGGGAGCTCACATGAAACGATCAAGAGGTATGCGAGGAGCTCAACACGAGATATAAGGAAGTATTTACAGTGAAGACAGGAAGTCCTCTGGGAAGACAGAACAGAGGGGGACACCAACAAGTGTTGGATGACATACGAACAACCGAGGAGGAGGTGTAGAAGCTGCTAAGTGACCTTGATACCTAAAAGGCGATGGGACCGGACATCTCGCCGTGGGTCCTTAGAGAAGGAGCAGAGATGTTGTGTGTGCCCCTAACCACAATCTTCAACACATCCTTTGAAACTGGGCAGCTACCTGAGATATGGAAGACGGCAAATGTAGTCCCCATTTTAAAGAAGGAGACAGAAACGAGGCACTAAACTACAGACCTGTGTCTCTGACTGTACAGTATGCAAAGTCATGGAGAAGATTATCAGGAAGAGAGTGGTAAAGCACCTGGAACGGAACAAGAGTATAAACGCCAACCAGCACGGATTCATGGAAGGCAAATCCTGTGTCACAAACCTTCTGGAGTTTTATAAAAAAGTTAGAGAGGTGGGTTGACTGCATTTTCTTGGACTACAAGAAGGCCTTTAACACAGTTCCTAAGTAGAGATTAGTGCAGAAACTAGAGATTCAGGCGCATATAACAGAAAGGGAACTTCAATGGATCAGAGAATACATGACAGGGAGGCAACAAAGAGTCATGGTACGTGATGAGGTATCGCAGTGGGCACCTGTGACGAGCGGGGTCCCACAGGGGTCAATCCTAGGGCCATTGCTATTTTTGGTACATGTGAACATGATGGAGGGGGTAGACTCAGAGGTGTCCCTGTTGGCAGATGATGTGAAGTTATTGAGGAGAATTAAATCAGATGAGGATCAGGCAGGACTTCAAAGAGACCTGGACAGACTTTACACCTGGTCCAGCAACTGGCTTCTCGAATTTAACCGAGCCAAATGCAAAATCATGAAGATCGGAGTAGGGCAAAGAAGACCGCAGACAGAGTATAGGCTAGATGGCCAAAGACTGCAAACCTCACTTATGGAAAAGGATCTTGGGGTGAGTATAATTCCGAGCACATCTCCTGAAGCGTCCATCAACCAAATGAAAAAAGTTTAAGGGAAATCGGCCTGACGATATTGGAACAGAATACAGCTAGGAATATTATACAACTAGGAACAGTATACAACTAGGAACAGTGTACAACTAGGAACAGTGTACAACTAGAAACAATGTAAAACAAAGAACAGTATACAACTAGGAACTGTATACAACTGGAAAACATTATACATCAAGGAACGGTATATAACAAGGAACGGTATACAACAAGGAACGGTATACAGCTACGAACGGTATACAACAAGGAACGGTATACAACAAGGAAGGGTATACAACAAGGAACGGTATACAGCTACGAACGGTAAACAACTAGGAACGGTATACAACTAGGAACGGTATACAACTAGAAATGGTATACAACTAGGAACGGTATAAAACTAGGAACAGTATAGAACTAGGAACAGTATACAACTAGGAACGGTATACAACTAGGAACGGTATACAACTAGGAACAGTGTACAACTTGGAACAGTGTACAACTTGGAACAGTATACAACTAGGAATATAATACTATTAACAGTATACAACAAGGAACGGTATACAGCTAGAAACGGTATACAACTAGGAAAGGTATACAACTAGGAACGGTATACAACTAGGAATGGTATACAACTACGAACAGTATACAACTACGAACAGTATACAACTACGAGCACTATACAACTAGGAACACTATACAACCAGGAACACTATACAACTAGGAACACTATACAACTAGGAACACTATACAACTAGGAACACTATACAACTAGGAACACTACACTATACAACTAGGAACACTATACAACTAGGAACACTATACAACCAGGAACACTATACAACTAGGAACACTATACAACCAGGAACGCTATACAACCAGGAACACTATACAACCAGGAACACTATTCAACTAGGAACACTATACAACCAGGAACACTATACAACCAGGAACACTATACAACCAGGAACACTATACAACCAGGAACATTATACAACCAGGAACACTATACAACCAGGAACACTATACAACTAAGAACAGTATACAACTAGGAACACTATACAACCAGGAACACTATACAACTAGGAACACTATACAACTAGGAACACTATACAACTAGGAACACTATACAACTAGGAACACTATGCAACTAGGAACACTATACAACTAGGAACACTATACAACCAGGAACACTATACAGCTAGGAACACTATACAACTCGCAACACTATTCAACCAGGAACACTATACAACCAGGAACACTATACAACTAGGAACACTATACAACCAGGAACACTATACAACCAGGAACACTATACAACTAGGAACACTATACAACTAGGAACAGTATACAACTAGGAACACTATACAACTAGGGACACTATACAACTAGGAACACTATACAACTAGGAACACTATGCAACTAGGAACACTATACAACTAGGAACAGTATACATCTAGGAACACTATACAACTAGGAACACTAAACAACTAGGAACACTATACAACTAGGAACACTATACATCTAGGAACACTATACAACTAGGAACACTATACAACTAGCAACACTATACAACTAGGAACACTATACAACTAGGAACACTATACAACTAGGAACACTATACAACTAGGAACACTATACAACTAGGAACACTATATAACTATGAACACTATACAACTAGGAACAGTAGTGTGGCTTTTGAAATTATGGTATGGTGGTATATGAAAAAGAGGGATCCCCAGGCTGAATATTGGTGAAGGTGAAATTTCACCTGTCTACTGTTGACACCTGGTGTTTACCTAATCAACTGATGATAACGCCGAGCTCTCCATCACTCTCTCTTCTTTCCCATCTTTGTCTGTCTCTCTGTGTGTGTCTGTCTCTGTCTGTCTGTCTGTCTGTCTCTCTCTCTCTCTCTCTCACACAGAGCATATAAACTGCCTGTGGAGGCTGGTATTCAAACGGGAGAAGGTTGAAATTAGCCATGAGTTTGCCACTACCACGACTGTTCTGGGATCATGAACAACACTTAGCTCTGTTTGGGTGCTTGTCTATGATGGATCGCTGGTTGAGTGGTTAAGGCAATGTGAACGTTGTTCTGTCTCTCTAGTCGGGAAAATGTGTCGCAGGATCTGATCCTGGCTGGCTACGGTTTAGTGTTTGTACTTTACATATATATATATATATATATATATATATATATATATATATATATATATATATATATATATATATTAATGAAATCACGAAACAAGTAATTTTAATTCATTTACCAAACTGCAGCAGGCCAGGACTCGACCCTACGAACCTTGAACCGCCTCCAGAGACAGCATGATGCAGGGAATTCTTCAACGCTTGCCTAACCTATGGGCGCGACCTACGTCCTCCAGTGGGTTGCTAGACTGGTGACTCCACCTCACACTGCTCCACCTCATCCGCCATCAGTATATAAGTCCTAGCTCCCTGAGTATGCTGCAGTCTTACCAACATTGATGGACTGAACACATCGACTCCAGACTGAGGGACTAATTACTTCAAACTCCTTATCATCATCTGTTTCTCTACAATGGACTGTCGAAGCCACTTGCTGGTAAAACGTTTCCAGAACAAAGATCTGCAAATGTGTTTTTAAATTAATTATTCAAACAAGGATTTTGTAAATAAATTTCATTATGATACCTGTATAATGAGACAGTGGCGGAGGTGATACCTGTATAATGAAACAGTGACGGAGGTGATACCTGTATAATGAAACAGTGACGGAGGTGATACCTGTATAATGAAACAGTGACGGAGGTGATACCTGTATAATGAAACAGTGACGGAGGTGATACCTGTATAATGAAACAGTGACGGAGGTGATACCTATATAATGAAACAGTGACGGAGGTGACACCTGTATAATGAAACAGTGACGGAGGTGATACCTGTATAATGAAACAGTGACGGAGGTGATACCTATATCATGAAACAGTGACGGAGGTGATACCATTAATTTGGTATCAGTTATAGCTGAGCTAATATATACTGCTATGGGTATTACATATTTGCTCAGAGAATGGCGTATCTGCAAAAAAATATGAATGGTGCAAAGCATTATTTTTTATTTTCTCCTGGGAGATGTCTCGAAAGATGCCTTCCCCTCGAAACTTTCTAAATTTCACTTTCCGTCTTCTCGGTACATCCATCCAGAAACTCTGGAAGTAATTCATGATTCCAGATATTTATCTCACAAGCTATTTTCTTTATTTCATATATTTTCTGCATTTGTTGACGATAGCTTGAAATCTATAAGAGTATTATTTGCAAACGTTATGCTCACCTTCCCTACAATAATCAGATAGACGAATGTGTTAAGTGGTAGGGTTGACGTACTTAAATAATAACAGTGATTATCACAACTATCGGCGGTGGTTAAGTGGATATGGGAGGAGACTTTTTTGAGAGTGCTCAGTACAGCTGACGGTGCTAAAAACAAATAATTTAAAGCTCGTTTTGAAAACATTTCTTGCTCTGTGGTTATTGTATTTGTGACTCGTAGGGTGTTGCTTTTGTGACACGTCAGTCTTCGCGTTTTCTCATGTTTGTGACAAATCAGTATTCATATTTATGACGCGTCGGTTATCGTGTTTGTGACGCGTCAGTCATTGAGGAGCGTTGGTCGCTGTGTTCTGTTGCCTAAAAGCCTGAGTTCTGGGCTACTCTTCGCTCAGTTCAGGTACGTCATTCGTCAAGTTGTGACGCGATTGTCACCGTTGATCTGTTGCTTCGACCTCCAAGTTCTGCAGCGTTGATAGTTGCGTTCTCGCGTGTTCGTTGCTGTGTTTGGCTTGTCAATCGTCGTTTTTTCCGGAGCTTCGGTCACAGTGAACATACTGTGTTGCTTGTCGTGTTCTAGCATGGCAGGGGCTGTGTTTCCGTCGGAAGCCGTGTTCTGACACATCGGACACCATGTTTTACATCACTTTTTAGCGTCCGGATATTAAACGTAGGCCGTAATATCCGGCACTCGTAATTAAAATAGGGAAGCAGCGAGGGGCCCAGATAGTACTACAACCAGATGCCCCGTAGCTAAGCGTGTTAAGGCAGCACAGTAGTGGTCAACATTACTCAACTTTACTCAGTGTCCTTATCTAAACCATACCCCGGCCGGGATTGAACCCGCGGTCAGAGAGTCTCGAAACTCCAGACCGTCGCGTTAGCCATTAGACCAGCTAGCCACAATAAGATTCGTCCAACTAGGTATATTTCTACACCATAGGAAGGTTAGCACAGGCACCACTGTGACCACAAATGCAAGTTTTTACAGACGAATCTCCAGCTAGCGTGGCCGTGACGAACTCTAGCTCAAGTCCCTTCACTGCCGTCAACATGACTCGCGAAATCGTAATGACAAGATTGCAAACAAACCATACCCCGGCCGGGGTATGGTTTGTTTGCAATCGTGTCATTACGATTTCGTGAGTCCTTATCTAAACCCTAATCAAGTTTTTTTTTAAAGATTCACTCTATTTTCTAAGTTTTCTCTGTAAGTAGTAGCTAGAATTTTTCTCGCTACAAAATGAGTTTTGTGCACTTTACAATCATATAATTTTGGCTACCCTTGATAAGGCTTAAAATATATGCACTGTATTAAGACTAGTAATTATCTTGTCTCCGCTACTGTGTTATGTTGCTTTTGTTTATTATATGTTATCTCGTCTCTTCCTCTTACACTCCTCTTTTCTTTTCTCTCCCTCTCTCCTCTCCCTTCCTTCCTTCCCATCCCTTCCTCACTCCTTCCTTACTCGTTCCCGCTCCCTGCGTTCCTTCCTCCCTTTCCCCGTACCATCTCCCCCTTCGATCGTCTTTATTATTTTGTCCATCGCATCCACCCTCCATCGTACCCACCCTCCTTCCCACCCTCCCTCCTTCCCACCCTCCCTCCATCCCACCCTCTCTAGGTAGCTTCTCACATCCAGCCATTCCCCTTTCTCATCCTCTCAACCTTTCATTCTCTCTCCTTTCATTCTCTCTCCTTTCATTCTCTCTCCTTTCATTCTCTCTCTCTAGCTCCCCTCTTGTCTTTCTCACTTTCTCCCTCTCGCCTTTTCCTTCCTTCCATTTCCTCACTTACGACCTGCCTATCTCTCTCCCTCCCTTCCCAACAATGCTGCCAGACAGGCTCGGGTGTGTTCCTGAGTGACTTTTTTTCATTTCCAGTGTTAGCGAAGCCGATTGTTCCTGAATTAAACCTGACCCACCGCTGGCGCGCGTCGCTAGGGGGTTATGATGGTGAGGTTAAATAAGAAAACGGGTGAGGTTTGAACCCGTTACGAGTGAGTCCTAAACCTCACAGGTCAATGTATTAAGAAGCACGTAAATTCTTCCGTCTTCTAATAACATATTAATTTTTCCACTATAATCTACCTTGTCTATAATTACTATCGCATTTGCTTTCGCTGTTTCGTAAGGTGAAGTCCAGGATCTTTCCATAATTCGTGGTATAACTTAAATATTTGAGGAAAATTGAGTTTTGCTCAGAACTCTCCAACACAATTGTCCTCAGAGATTCGTTAAGTTATTCCGTGAATTAAGGAAAAATCCTGGACTTCACCTTACGAAACAGATACAGCAAATGCGATAGTAATTATGGACAGGGTTAATTATAGTGGAAAAATGAACATGCTATTAGAAGATGGGGGGGGGGGGCTTTCGTGCCACTTAACTCGGCCAGGTGGACAAGTGGTTAAGGCATTGGTGGTGTGATAAGTATTATAAGAGATTGCTGTTGATGAAATGACGAGTAGACGAAGGGGTAATGTTGGTGAAGTGAGGTGAACCGTTTTCTTCAATTAATATTCTGAAGTGTATACAAGCATCCTGTTCGACAAGAGTGGTAATGCTGGTGAGATGTGAAAACAGAGAGTGGAAATGTTGGTGGGGGGATGTATTGATTGAGAGGTAACGTGAGTAAAGTGATTTATGGATGGATGAATTAATTTGATGGGATTACATTTAGAGGGAAGTGCAGTAATGGTTTGATGTGTAGATAGATGGGTTTTGTAGGTAGGATAATCTGTAGAGAAGGGATTAATTTTTAGCTGGGTGATGCAGCGATATTGGAGTAATGTTGGAAGCGTTACGTGCAGGGAGGTGATACCGGGGGAAATGTGGAGATAGGTGATATGTACAGTAGAGGGATAATATTGGATGGTGATGTGTAGTTAGAACGATAATATTGGTGTGGTGACTTGTTGAAAGATTGGTAATGAAGGGGATGTTACTGATGTGATGATAAACGGAGGTTTAGAGTTTACTGGCTGAGTGAGTGATGTATAGTTAGAGGGGAAATGTTGTTAGGTGATGAGTAGATAAAGGCGAAATGTTGATATTCCGTGGATAGAGGGTAATGACTGACTGGTGATATGTACAAACTCTTTACTGGCATGCTGTTGATTAGTTGATGCGTTAACAGAGGAATTATTGTTATAAGTTAATAGTAGGGTGAATTTGATAGGGATGGTGTGTAGAAAAACGGGGTGGTGGTGCTGCTGCGTGTAGTGTGGAGAGAGAGTGGTGATGATAATTGGCTTATGTTAATGGAATGAGTAATTTTGGTGGGATAAATTATAACGCCACAGACACGGCAATCATTATAGCGCCACAGACACAGCAATCATTATAAGGCCACAGACACAGCAATCATTATAACGCCACAGACACAGAAATCATTAAAAAGCCACAGACACAGCAGTCATTATAACGTCACAGACATAGAAATCATTATAACGCCACAGACACAGCAGTCATTATAAAGCCACAGACACAGCAGTCATTATAACGCCACAGACACAGCAGTCATTTTAACGCCACAGACACAGCAGTCATTATAACGCCACAGACACAGCAGTCATTATAACGCCACAGACACAGCAGTCATTATAACGCCACAGACACAGCAGTCATTATAACGCCACAGACACAGCAATCATCATACTGTCAGGTTTTATTTCCTATATTTACTATGGTATTTTTCTCATTTTTACAATCATGCGCTTTGTCGTGATTTCTTCCATCATACTGGTATATATTATAGCTTCGATAAAAAGTAAATTCATCAATGAGACATAACAAAACCTTCGAAAAAAATAATGAAATGAACCTACATGTGATACTCATAACATTCGGCATCAGAGGGAGAGAAATTTTTTGTGAATGATGAGAGAGAACCATGGATGCCACAGCTCAGTGAGGAATATTTATATCAATAGCAGTCGAATGACTCCCTCTCCAATCATTCCCTTCCGCCATTCCTATCTTTCTGCAAATAACGGAATGCAGGATTAATATTGTAGGGGACATTTAAGTGCCTACTGTCTACAATATTTATAATTCAACTATTTAATATTGGTGGTGGTTGTGAGTGGTAACTCCAAACTAAGTCTAACCCCCCACCACACACGACTGAAGCCTCCAGTATACACACCTGAAGCAACCAGTATACACACCTGAAGCTTCCAGAATACACACCTGAAGCAACCAGTATACACACCTGAAGCCTCCAGAATACACACCTGAAGCAACCAGTATACACACCTGAAGCCTCCAGTATACACACCTGAAGCAATCAGTATACACACCTGATGCCACCAGTATACACCTGAAGCCACCAGTTTGCACACCTGAAGCCACCAGTGTACACACCTGAAGCCACCAGTATACACACCTGAAGCCACCAGTATACACACCTGAAGCCTTTAGTATATACACCTGAAGCGCCCAGTATACACACCTGAAACCACCAGTATACACACCAGAAGCCACCAGTATACACGCCTGAAGCCTCCAGTATACACACCTGAGGCAACCAGTATACACACCTGAAGCCACCAGTATACACACCTGAAGCCACCAGTATACACACCTGAAACCACCAGTATACACACCTGATGCCACCAGTATACACACCTGAAGCCACCAGTATACACACCTGAAGCCACCAGTATACACACCTGAAGCCACAAGTATACACACCTGAAGCCACCAATATACCAATATACACACCTGAAATCACCAGTAAACACACCTGAAGTCACTAGTATACACACCTGAAGCCACCAGTATACACACCTGAAGCCACAAGTATACACACCTGAAGCCACCAATATACACACCTGAAATCACCAGTAAACACACCTGAAGTCACTAGTATACACACCTGAAGCCACCAGTATACACACCTGAAGCCACTGGTATACACACCTGAAGCCTTCAATACACACACCTGAAGTCACCCGTATACACACCTGGAGTCACCAGTATACACACCTGAAGTCACCAGTATACACACCTGAAGTCACCAGTATAAACACCTGAAGTCACTTGTATACACACCTGAAGTCTCCAGTATACACACCTGAAGTCACCAGTATACACACCTGAAGTCACCAGTATACACACCTGAAGTCACCAGTATACACACCTGAAGTCACCAGTATACACACCTGAAGTCACCAGTATACACACCTGAAGTCTCCAGTATACACACCTGAAGTCACCAGTATACACACCTGAAGTCACCAGTATACACACCTGAAGTCACCAGTATACACACCTGAAGTCACCAGTATACACATGCTCTGCTGTTTGTCAGTGTATATGCTGAACAGTGAAAATTTATTTAATTATATATATTTAAGGGATGAAGATGTATTTAACATTGGAGAAGAACATTACATAAGTCGTATTTAAATTCATCAGTTGTTACTCAAACATTTGTTTAACTAATGTTAAATTTTCCGAGGAAATAGAATAAATAACCCTGTTCATTTATTCTAGGAGAATGCTAACTGGTATTTTTCTGTACTTGTGAATTGATATCTTAAGCTACTTGTTATGCAGGTGACAGACCATAACCCAAACTGACGGTGCCAGGTGGCCTGGTAGCTCAAGCTCTCGTTTCACCCAGAGTCCGGGTTCGATTCCCGGCGAGAGTAGAAACATTGGCTTGTTCCCTTATACCTGTTGTCTATGTTCCCCATCAGTAAAATGGTTACCTGCGTGTTAGTTGACCGGTGTGGGTCGCATCGTGAGACATAACTGAAATAATTTGCCCGATATACTGTGTATAACAAGGGGCATCTATATAGTAGTATATCACTGATGTCAGCTAGACCTGTATACCTTGCACATGTACCTGTAGATGTAAAGATATTATATTATCATTAAATTGAAAGTGAAAAATTATCTATCTTGCCAACCTGACATACGACAGTAAATCATGAGGGACTGAAGGTCAAATATTGTGTCCTTGTATTGGCTTGACACAGCTCCTGCAGAGATAAACTTTGCCACAATAAAATGTCACATTAGTTGTATCTGTGTCCGTTTACATGACATCAGAACTGTGACATCAGAACTGATGTATGACAGTAACACTGCCTATACAATTCCCTTACATTTCCTTTTTACGATATATTCGGTCACCTTTAAAAATATTTTTTTTTATTTTATAAGATTGGACATGATATATGAACTATAATTAAATCATAAATCTAGTTAAATATAGATACACAGAAAGTACCAGCAATTAATATTGTCAACCAATCACCATCGTCGTTACAAGCTGAGCTAATTCATTCATGAAAATAAGCTTAGGTCCTCTGTTTACTACGTCTGAGTTGCAAGATATTATTTCTGCCCAGACGTGTGTGTCCAGGAACTTTTCTTCGCAACCGTACAAATTCGATCTTACTCCATCTCTTATTTAAAGAGTGGAGTCACATAACCTCCTTGGTCCACATCTGCATCTCCTTATGTCTCCCGCTGCTCGAACATTTTCTCCACAAAAAGCTCTTGGAGCTTAACCCCGCTAAATGAGGTGTTATGAAGCATGGCGATGGTTAAAAAAAGACCGCAGGCGGAGTACAGACTCGTGATACAAAGGCTGCAAACTTCACTCAAGGAGAATGATCATGGGATGAGTATCATACCGAGTACATCTCCTGAGGCACACATCAACCACATAACTGCTGCAGCATCTTGGCGCCTGGCAAACCTGAGAATAACATTTCGACACTCACTTAAGAAGTCATTCACGACACTATACACCGTGTACGTCGGACCCAAACTGGAGTATGTAGCAAAAGCATGGTACCCACACCTGGTCAAACACGTCATGATATTGTAGAAAGTGCAGAGACTTGCAACAAGATTAGTCCTGCAGCAAAGGAGAATGTCCTACGAGGAGAGATTAAGGAAATTTAACCTGACGACACGAAGACGAGGACTAGGGACGTACAACGACGTATAAAATACTTAATGGAATTGACAGGGTGAACAGAGACAGATTATTCCAAAGATGTGATACAGAAAGAAGGGGGCATGACTGAAAGATGAAAACATAGATGAATATTTATTGAGCACCAGAGTTATCATTAAGTGGAACAATCTGGAGAGTGAAGTAGTAGAGGAAGGATCCATGCACAACTTTAAGATGAGGCGGGGCCAGGAGCTATGAATCGACCCCTGCAACTACATACAGGTGAGTGCGCACAAGCACGCACGCACGCACGCACGCACGCACACACGCACGCACGCGCACACACACACACACACACAGACACACACACACACACACACACACACACACACACACACACACACACTCCCTCTTTCTATCATTCTCTCTCCCCTTCCCTCGCGTTCCCCCACCTCTCCCCCTCTATCTCCCACCCTCCTCTTCAGCCTTCTCTCCCCTCCCTCTTTTTTTTTTTTTTTTTTTTACACAGGGTTAAGGATCCCTAGCTTTATTGACAAGCTATTTACAGGTTAAGGATTCCTAACTTTATTGGCAAGCTAAGAGCTGTTACCTACATCAGCTCATTTGAAAGCATTTTTATTGTTATTGGACATACAAGTAGGGAACAGGATGAAGTTGGAGCCATCTGTGGGCCAGCATTTTCATTTGATCAACTGACTTTATCTCGTTGATCTCATTATGCTGTACGAATGTGTTCTATACTCGAGTCATCCTGGGTATATAGGATCTCAGATGGAGTGATGTTCTGGAGAAGGATACAGCCAGAGTGAAGTTGCTGCTTTCTGCCCGTCTTGTGGCATAAAAGCTTGTTTCACGCTGTCCTCGAAGTGGATCCAAGTGTGGTACTTTGACAATATTGGCCTTGTTCATAACAGTAAGGCCACCCACATCCCTCCTATGTTGAAGGCTCTGCTGATATGACAGATCTATCCAGGATGGGTCCCGGCGAGAGATGAGATGTCTTGCTCTGTTCTCTACTCTGTCAAGCAGGCAAACCAAGAAAGTGGAGCATACTCAAGGTGCGAGCGTACTTGTGCCACGTACAGAATCTTGCAACCCCTACTGTCAAGTAGATGCGAGATACGGCGAAGTGCTGTAAGTTTCCTGGCTGCCTTGTTTGCAAGATTTACAACATGGTTCTTCATGGTTAGTTTGGAGTCAAATTTCACCCCAAGGATATCAACTTCTTCTCCAGGTGCCAACACCCTCCCATTCATCCCTACTACTGCACCAGCATTACCATCATGGTGCCTAGAGACGATCATCATTTGCGTTATCTCAGGTGCAAATGTTACTTGCCATCTATTTCCCCAAGCTGATATAGCTCTCAGCTGGTGATTGATGTAGCTTAGAGCAGTTGGCATTTCTTATCTTGGATAAGTGAATGTCAGTGTGCAGTCGTCTGCATATGCATGTGATTCTGGGATGAGATGATGAAGGTCGTTGAAGTAGACATTCCATAACAATGGTCCCAGCACGCTTCCTTGTGGAACACTTGTCCCAATAGGATGTCTTGCTGATTCCGTTCCATTGAGAACTACACTAAGAGGTTTACCATGAAGGTAATCACTGAGGAGACATAGCGTAGAGCCTGCAATTCCCAGTGCTTGAAGTTTTGCTAAGTGGCCCTGGTGCCACACCCGGTCGAAAGCGCTGGCAATGTCCAGTGCTACCACACAGCTGACTTTGGATTCATCCAGTGACTGGTGCCACTTAGTGGAGAGGTTTAACAACAGATCAGCAGCAGAGTAACCTTTCCTGAAGCCATATTGACGATCACAAAGTAGTGAGTGATAGTCAAAAAACTCTGTCATTTGTCTTGATATTATTGTCTCAAGGATCTTACCAGTGATTGACAGGAGTGACACTGGTCTGTAGTTGCTGATTTCTGCTCTGCTCTTCTTTTTGTGAACAGGGACTACATTTGCCTCTTTCCATAGAGAGGGCCATTTACACTGTACTAGGCAGTGCTGAAAGATGCGAGTTAGAGGTGCTGCTAGCTGGTCTGCACATCTTCTCAGTAATCTTGGGCTCAACTTGTCTGGGCCCACAGCCTTTTCTTGGTCAAGCGATTTAAGAAGGAAATGCACCTCCTCCTGCCTTATTGTCACCACTGACAGTTTTGACACAGTTCTTGTAGCTAGCCAAGGAGGGTCCCTAGCTGGATCAGGAACTTGCATTTTGGTAGCAAAGTGTTCGGCAAAGAGGTCTGCCTTCTCTTGACTACTAGTAGAGGTGGTCCCATCCTGTCGATTTAGAGGTGGAATGAGTTCATCAGGCAGATAACCTTGTCTGTCCTTGACCAGGGACCACCAGGTTTCGGAGCCTACCCTACCTGATGCTAGCTTTCTTTTAGTGTCCACCTCCCATTTAGCAATGGCCCACTTTTGAACGTCACCCATATGTCTACAGGCTTGCCTGTGCAAGTTCCTGTTATAGGTGGTAGGATGTCTCTTATACCTTCGCCATGCTTTGTACTTAGCAGTAGCAGCCTCTCTACAACGAAAGCCAAACCAAGGATGATCCGTAGGCTTCGTCACATATTGCCGGTGAGGAATGTATTCTTGTTGTAGATTAAGGATGTGTCCAGTGAAGGCTTTCACTTGGTTGTTAACATCCCCTTGGAGAAGAGCATTCCAATTGGTGGTGGCAAGCTCAGAGCGAAGGGCTGGCCAACTACCTCTTTCCCATAGCCAGGTTGTGTGTGTGGACTCCTCACCTCGTTCTGTTGGTATCTTAAGTGTCGTATTCCCCCACCTCTCCCCCTCTCTCTCCCACCCTCCTCTTTAGCCTCCTCTCCCCTCCCTCTTGCTATCTTTCTCTCTGCCCCTCCCTCGCATTTCTCTCTCTCATACCCTTTTCCCTCACCCTCCTCTCTCCCTCCCTCTCTCTCTCTCTCTCTCTCTCTCTCTCTCTCTCTCTCTCTCTCTCTCTCTCTCTCTCTCTTTCTCTTTCTCTCTACCCTTTCTCTCCCCCTCTCGTTTCTCTCTCCCCCCCTAGTCTTATCCCTCATCCCCATCCTCCCATCCTCTCTCCCTCTTTCTACCCTTTAACTCTCCCTGTCTTACTCTCTCTCTCCCTCCTCTAGCCTTCCCCCCTCTTATTTTCTCTCTCTCTCTCTCTCTCTCTCTCTCTCTCTCTCTCTCTCTCTCTCTCTCTCTCTCTCTCTCTCTCTCTTATAGCCTTGTCTCTCCCCCTTCCCCACACACAGACACCCTGAAAACACAAACTTCTCTCTGTGGTAAAATACATAAGCTTCTTTCTGTGGTAATAAAAAAAATGGGTGGCCCTAGAGGGCGGAAAACCAGAGATCTGGTGGACGAACCAGGGAGGAAAAATTGGGAGTTAGAGCTCCAAAAAAGGGGAGGAAGAGTGGGGAAGGAAGATAGAAGAGCTTGGCAAGATAATGGAGGAGTGGATAGCTGAAGAGTGCAGGAAGTGGGAGCTACAAGTCTTAGCTGCAGAAACTATGATACAGTGCTTAGAAGAGAAACTGAAAAACCTAAAACAGATTAGAGAGACAAATGACAATTCAGATGCAACAACAGGAAATTCTATGTCAGGCACAGACAAGGGGATGGTAAGAATCAAAGGAGATATGCCATACGTGAAGGCCCTATCAGACCCACGTGGGCCCAGGGAAAAGGCGAGGAGCATACTAAGATCAAATGACAGGTCCGAAGACAATGAAGGTATGTTATATGCAGAGACTAACAGCCAACTGCAGTAGCAAGAAACAGCTGATCATGAAAGACAGTTCCCTGAGAATAGAAGTTTCAGATAGCACAGGGACTGAAGGCAAGAACATTTCAATGGAAGGAAACAAAACACCTCAGAGGAAGCAAATGGAGACTCAGTGGGAGGAGAAAAGGGAGAGGTCAGTTTTTATCTACAGGTTCCAAGAAGCCAAGGGGGACAACTTCGAAGAAATAAAACAGAAGGAGGAAAAAATGAATGAAGGCATCATGAAAACAATAGGAGAGGACAATATGACCCAGGTGACAAATTTCGGAAAATTGGGTGGTTTGTGAGTGGAAGGATACGGCCTGTCAAAGTAACTTTCAAGGAAGAATCAGTTCGAACCAGGATTCTGCAAGAGAAAGCACGACTGAGGGACAAACAGGGGTACCAGAGAGTATACCTCGATCACGACAGAACACAAGAAAGGACTACACTGAAAGAGAGGGTACAGAGACGCAAGGAGGAACGAGAGGCAATGATGAAGATGAGCAGGACCCAGACACAGGAAGAAGGGCAAACTCTCCACAGAATCTCCCACTGAAAGACTCCAACCGCGACAATCCCAACGCAACTGAGCAACCCAAACCACAACCCACTCACTGTTCCCTCTTCCAGCAACACCCACATCACAAACCTCACCCAAACAGCTGTCCCCTTATGGGCATTCTGACCCCACCCCCATCATCACAAACCCTACCTATACCACAGACCCCATAGGCCCCCACCAAGGCTCCCGCTACCCCAACCCCAATATTCTTCCAGGACTACAGTGATAGAAAAGAAGCTGAAAGTTTGGTACATAAACGCGGACAGAATAACGAATAAACACGAGGAGTGGCACGAAAGAATCAGTGAGAAATCCCCAGACATCATAGCAGTCACAAACAAAACTCGCTGATACAAAAACAGATGCAATCTTCCCACAGGGATATCAGATCCTGAGAAAAGATAGGAGTAGAGGGGAAGGAGGAGTTGCACTGCTCATAAAAAAACGATGGGAATTTGAGGAAATGGAAGGCATGGACGTGATTGGAGAAAGAGACTACATAGTAGGTACAATTCAGTCTGGAAAACAAAGTAGTCATTGAAGTGATGTATAATCCACCACAGAACTGCAGGAGGCCAAGAGAGGAGTACGAAGAAAACAACAGGGCGATGGTGGACACACTGGCTGAGGTGGCAAGAAGAGCTCACTCAAGCAGAGGAAAGTTACTGGTAATGGGCGATTTCAACAACAGGGAGATCGACTGGGAAAATCTGGAGCCACATGGGGGTCCCGAAACATGGAGAGCCAATATGATGGATGTGGTACTTGAAAACCTCATGCATCAACATGTCAGGGACACTACCAGAGAGAGAGAGGGGAGGATGAGCCAGCAAGACTGGATCTTGTGCTCACCCTGAGTAGTTCAGACATTGAGGACATCACCCCTTGGAGCTAGCGATCACGTGATTCCGAGTTTTGATTATATAGTAGAGTTACAAGTGGAGAGGGTAACAGGAATTGAATGGGAAAAGACAAACTACAAAAGGGGGGACTACACAGGAATGAGGAATTTCCTGCAGAAGGTTCACTGGGACAAAGACCTGGTAGGAAAATCAGTAAACGAGATGATGAAATATGTAGCAACAAAGTGCAAGGAGGCAGAGGAAAGGTTTGCTCCCAAGGGAAACAGAAATAATAGGTAGACTAAAGCGAGTCCTTGGTTTACCCGAAGGTGTAGGGAGGCAAAAAACTAAGTGCACCAGAGAATGGAAAAGGTACAGGAGGCAAAGGACCCAGGAAAATAAGGAGATTAGTAGAAGAGCCAAAAACGAGTATGCACAGATAAGGAGGGAGGCCCACCGACAGTACGAAAACGACATAGCACCGAAAGTCAAATCTGACCCGAAACTGCTGTATAGCCACATTAGGAGGAAGACAACAGTCAAAGACCAGGTGATAAGGCAGAGGAAAGAAGGTGGAGAACTCAAAAGAAACGATCAAGAGGTATGTGAGGAGCTCAACAGGAGATTTAACTAAGTATTTACAGTGGAGACAGGAAGGCCTCTCGGGGGACAGACCAGATGGGGACACCAGCAAGGAATATACCATATATACATACATACAGATGAGGAGGAGGTGAAGAAACTGCTAAGGGACATCGATACCTCAAAGGCAATGGGACCGGACATCTCCCCGTGGGTCCTTAGAGAGGGAGCAGAGATGTTGTGTGTGCCACTTACCACAATCTTCAACACGTCCCTGGAAACTGGGCAACTACCTGTGGTATGGAAGACGGCAAATGTAGTTCCCATTTTTAAAGAAGGAGACAGAAAAGAGGCACTAAACTATAGACCTGTGTCACTGACGTGTATAGTATGCAAAGCTATGGAGAAGATTATCAGGAGGAGAGTGGTGGAGCACCTGGAACGGAACAAGAGTATAAACGCCAACCAGCATGGATTCATGGAAGGAAAATCCTGTGTCACAAACCTTCTGGAGTTTTATGATAAAGTGGCAGAAGTAAGGCACGAGAGAGAAGGGTGGGTTGATTGCATCTTCTTGGACTGCAAGAAGGCCTTTGACACAATTCTTCACAAGAGATTAATGCAGAAGCTAGAGGATCAGGCTCATATAACAGGAAGGGCACTGCAATGGATCAGAGAATACATGACAAGGAGGCAACAACGAGTCATGGTACGTAATGATGTATCACAGTGGGCACCTGTGACGAGCGGGGGTCCCACAGGGGTCGGTCCTAGGACCAGTGCTATTTATGGTACATGTGAACGACATGATGGAAAGGTTAGACTCAGAAGTGTCTCTGTTTGCAGACGATGTGAAGTTAATGAGGAGAATTAAATCAGATTAGGACCGGGCAGGACTTCAAAGAGACCTGGACAGACTGGACACCTGGTCCAGCAAATGGCTTCTCGAATTTAATCCCGCCAAATGCAAAGTCATGAAGATAGGGGAAGGGCACAGAAGACCGCAGACAGAGTATAGGCTAGGTGGCCAAAGACTGCAAACCTCGCTCAAGGAGAAAGATCTTGGAGTGAGTATAACACCGAGCATGTCTCCGGAAGCACACATCAACCAGGTAACTACTGCAGCATATGGGCGCCTGGCAAACCTGAGAATAGCGTTCCGATACCTTAATAAGGAATCGTTCAAGACACTGTACACCGTGTACGTCAGGCCCATACTAGAGTATGCAGCACCTGTTTGGAACCCTCACTTGATAAAGCACGTCAAGAAACCTGAGAAAGTGCAAAGGTCTGCGTCAAGGTTAGTTCCAGAGCTAAGGGGAATGTCTTATGAAGAAAGGTTAAAGGAAATCGGCCTGACTGCACTAGAGGACAGGAGGGTCAGGGGAGACATGATAACGACATATAAAATACTGCACGGAATAGACAAGGTGGACAAAGACGGGATGTTCCAGAGAAGGGACACAGACACAAGAGGTCACAATTGGAAGTTGAAGACTCAGATGAATCAGAGGGATGTTAGGAAGTATTTCTTCAGTCATAGAGTAGTCAGGCCGTGGAATAGCCTAGAAAGTGACGTAGTGGAGGCGGGAACCATACATAGTTTTAAGGCGAGGTATGATAAAGCTTATGGGGCAGGGAGAGAGAGGACCTAGTAGCAATCAGCGAAGAGGCAGGGCCAGGAGCTATGACTCGACCCCTGCAACCACAATTAGGTGAGTACAATTAGGCGAGTACCTCAAGAGATAAACAGAGCTTTGAGGGACTGGCCATGACACTTGACAGTGAATGACCAGGGAAACAAGGGATTTAGGAAAATGTTACACCAGAAAATTTAGATATTTCTAGAGAGTCAAGGAGAAAGAGTGCATCAACGGGTACTGGATACAATGCACACAGCAAGAAAGAAATTGGACTAGATAATACCAATCTGTGGGTCGCAAAAGAGCGAGCAGGAGGTCATTGTGATTTATATTACGACACCAGAGTCTACAAGGAAGTCAACTCTCGTTTCCCACCAGACTTTATACTAACTACGGGTTATTAACAGAAAGAGAGAATTTTTAATAAAAATATGTCTGTAGAAATGACACAATGTATAAAAAATTAGCTGAATACCGTACAAATAAAAAAAACAGAAGACTTGAGTGCAGAACTGTTACTGCAAACACAATTCTGCCGAAATATTACTAAGTGGAGTTTGTAGCATATAATATATAGCAGGACAAAGTGACACCGAGCCAGTCTGTCAGTGGACGTGACACAGTGTCCACAATGACAGCATAATATCCCAATTACTGGGGCTAGGCTCAGTAATTACCATAATCCAGCAACAGTAGTCATATATATTAGAAATAGCAATGACTGATCGTGAGCATTAATAAAAATGACACAAATCTTCAATAAACAACAAAATTACCTGTGATCACAGTTTTCCTGAGAGCGAGACATCGCTCACCAACAAGCTGGTATACTACTCAGTGAACTCTAGTATGTAGCAATGTAGGAACAGCGAGAGGAACAGCTGAGAAGAGTCTTCTCTCCATCATGCCCGGCTGAAGAATGTCACTGGAATGCCAGGCTAGGTGGGGATGGGGGAAGGATTGTATGACATTTGCAGCTCAACAAGACTTCCCTAAAGTAAACTGTAGAGTGGAATAAGTGGATAAGGAGGAAAAGCTAGAGGCCAGCCAGTCAGAAGTCAGCATCAAATCAGCGAAGAATTCTGTGGAGAAAATGAACACTTCCTACCTACTCATCACTGGTATATGTAAGATTAAATAAATATAATAGCAAAAGCAATGTGAGATCACAAGCAATGTGAGAGCTGTCACGTGCACACCATTCACAAAATGCAAATACATTGATGTTACACATCTCCCAGACAGCAATCATCTTGATCCTCAAGCGAATGAATTATAATTTATGTCACGTAATACACATTCTGGTAACAGATTTTTTAAAAGAATAATAATAAACGTACATAGTAGAAGCATGAAGGGGATTCTAATATACTGCTAGAGGTGAGGTGAAGCAGTTGAAGACGGCGTCACTAGTGGGCAGGACCTTCCAGTGGCAGGTCATGTAAATTAGCTAGGTTAGAAACACGAATAAGATATCCTCCGTACCAATAAATTTTGGCTCTGCTAGCATGTCAGAAAAGTGTCGTATATACATTGCATACAATAACATACATGGGCAATGCATGTGTATGTGTTGTCAAACTCTTTCGCCTATGTGTCTCATTCAGGTAGCAAGTATTGTACTCGTTTTATGTATGGCACTTGTCTGGAGCAATCATACCATGGAATCTTGGTACACAGGATATCTTGTATAACTCCAGCTTTCAATAGTGGGTACCGTTCATCAGTGACGCCGTCTCCAACTGCTACACCTCTCCTCTAGGTCCAGGTAGATAGATTTAAGATAAAGGACTGAGCACATAAAATTCAGGACAAATGATAGAACACCTATCAGCACTTCCAGACTAAGACTAGACACCTTAAATTTACGTCTATCCTCGTCCACTGACAACAGTTAAATATTCTTCTCTGCAGTCGACTGAAAAAGTCTGATGTGGATGGGAAATGTTTTCGACTATAAATACACCCAAGTGTTGCACATGAGACTTATTTGCCAATGCATCGGTTCTGCTTTTTTATTAATGGCAGTTGTCAGATTTGATTTTTCCTGCAGCAGACACAAGTGGTAGTCAGCGGTGTTTGTCCCTGACACAGCGAGTCCTGCAGCAGACACAAGTGGTAGTCAGCGGTGTTTGTCCCTGACACACAGCAGTGAGTCCTGCAGCAGACAAAAGCGATATTCATAGTACACAAACACAAGAAGCAATCTATACTCGCCCATAAACTTATGCCTTCAACTCTCAATATATATGGAAATCGCACCACTCTATTTCAACCCCAGAGAATTGCACCATTTCTCTCTAAGAGCTTTTCTCTATGCCTTTCTCTATCTCTCTTTGTCTGTCTCTTTCTATATTCTGACTCCCTCTTTCCCTCTCCTTTCAAAATTTAAATGGCTAAGTTACAGAAAACTAAATCGTAGTATTTAATGTAAATGAGTTATTAGTAAATCTATGCCGATATGTATAGGATCTAATGTTCACACAGCCAGACGTGATTTAAGAATACAACTATGAACAGATTAAAATAATAAGCTAAAAGTCAAAATTTTTATCTTTATAATTGTATTTGCATCATTAATACGTGTACACGGTAGGTACACGTTCCAACTCGAGTCATTCTGGGAAGGATCACAGAAGTGTTGGTCTTGAGAAGAGTTCCATTAGAGTGCGGTTCTCATAGCTGTCAGTCTTGTGGTATACAAGCTGTCTTCTCGGCATCCACGAAGTTGAACCAAGAATATATTTTTTTTATCTTGATATTGAAGGCTTTGTTGAATTTAAAAATCCAACAAATCTGGATCCTAAAAAGATAATTCGCCTTCAACGGTTCTGTCCAGAAGCCGCAAATGAGACGAGGGAAGGAAAGAGGAACTCCAAGCAAGCGGCACATACTCAAGGTGAGAGCAGATTTGAGAGACACACACATAGTTTCGTTGAATTTGCTGTTAAGCAGGTACGAGATATAAATTAGTACTGCTAACCTGTTGTTTCAATTGTTTGTAAGATTTATTACGAGATTCTTCATCAACATTTTGGAGCTAAATTTCACTCCTAAGATATCGACTTCATCCCTGGGCTCCGATACCATTCTTTTCATTATTATCACGGCTCTAGACTTAACATAGTTTTGTTTACAAACCGGTATCTTTTCTCTCTTCTTCGAAGCAAATGTGTTTCGCCCTTTGGTTCTGAGAAGCAAATCCCCAGAACAGCTTTCATATCCTTCTTGCATAAGTAAGCAATAGAGGATAATAATCGACAGTGGCATAATATTTTGAGATTAGAGGAAGTAAATGTTACAAAAAATGCGATATCTAATAATGATAGAGATCTCCAGTGAATACTAGATAGGACTGCCCTTCTAGCATCCAGCCTGTTACTGGGTTTTTGTAACAAGTAGTCAGTATCCTGGTCAAGTCTAGTCGAGTCTTAAGACACAGCAAACTACTTAGAGCACTTACAAACATACATGCAAACTTACTTGTACATATTTGTATTATGTTATTAAATGCTAACAATGTACCAGACGGTACTTAAAGGCCACAGAGAGGTGACATGTGCCTTCAGCACAATACTACTGTACACGAGAGAAGTGATTTTGATTATTTTGATCACTTTAATTTACTTTGATAATTTATGCCTAAACAACTTTATTGTATTAATAAATTTTTTAAATTTTAATTACTTTAGTTAGTAGCCTACCAGTTGTAATCCTGAAGCACTATTGAATCTTACTAAATTCTAATGGATAATTGGACGAGGATACTGACTGCTAGTTACAAAAACCCAGTAACAGGCTGGATGCTAGAAGGGTAGTCCTTTCTAGTATTCACTGGAGATCTCTATGCTTATTAGATATTGCGTTTTTTGTAACAAATGGGGGGCTGTCCTGGAGGCTTTTGATCCAAGGTGTTGGAGAAATTGTCCAGTTTGACACACTAATAACTCTATTGTCAAACACTTTGAGTACTCTCCTAATCTGAAGACTTTGAGTTTAATCTTGTACAACATAATACGTGGATGTATGTACTTAACTGAGTCTTGACCCAAGAAGATGGAAATACTGTTTATGAGCTCTAGCTCTAAGGCAACCAACAGTAAAATTCCTATTAGGATTATAGTTTCCCATAATCACTCTCTCGTAGTGCACTTATTTTCGTGATGTATGTCAAAGTGAAGCAGTTAACTGATACTCTGACTTCATCGGGGTTGAGTACATTAAAACTTCAGACGTGTTGGCGAGTAGCCAAATATCTCGGTGTGACGTATAACAGGAATTACACCGCAGAAACTGTCAGAGTGTTAATTAAAGATATATTGTTTCCTGCTCATGCAGAGATGTCTGATTATGATTCAGATTCAGAGAGCATAGTGTCGCTATTAGGAAGTATGATTCTATTGGGTGACATAGAAGAGAGAGCAACTACAGCAGAAGTGTCCGAGCCTAGTGTAACTCCGTTCATGTTCACACCTTCCCGCCTGACTAACACAATAGTACGGAGTGTAGCTGGTAGTATGACTCAGCCTCATACTAGTACCATGTATGCTACACCTGTATCTACTTATCGTAGACCAGATCTAGACTCTCTAGGGATGGCTGGACAAGGTGTCCGACCTAAGGACCGTCCAGATTCATTCGTTAGATTCCGTACTACGCTGTTACCTACTGGTCCTATCTCTGTGGAACAATTTGAGAGGATGGAACGCCTCATTATGTTGCAAACTGCACAAGTAGAGGCACAGAGGAAATTGAATGAAGAAGATTTCAAGTGAAACTGTCCTTTTTGAAAGAACACAGGACACATTTAATGTGCAGAAAGCTACCTCAGTGGTTCCTAAGTTTTTTGAAAGTGACTTAGACACCTATTTTGATGTGTTTCAGAACCAGGCACGTTCCATGAACTGGCCACGTAAGCACTGGGCTACTTTGTTGCACACAGCTTTGACAGGAAGAGCTCAAACTTGTACTGCTGCTTTTCCATTTGCCAAGCACATTATTTATGATGCTGTCAAGGAAACTATTCTAGAGACATATAACTTGTAACCTGTAAGTTATCAATGTGCATTTCGTACGTTACAACAAGATCAAACTTGTGTAGAGTTTTCTTGTGAGAAAAAAGTTGCATTTGAGAGGTGGTGCAGAGCTGCAAAGGGCAATAATTTTGACAGTCTGGTTCAGTTACTTCACGAAGAGTTTAACAACTGTATGTCTGCTGACTTA
The DNA here is from genome assembly GCF_038502225.1 of Cherax quadricarinatus. Lineage (NCBI taxonomy): Eukaryota > Metazoa > Arthropoda > Malacostraca > Decapoda > Parastacidae > Cherax > Cherax quadricarinatus. Next base: position 2,916,157 of record NC_091310.1, on the reverse strand, counting down.
CAAGAATATCTGATCCATCACACTGCCTCGGATATTCTGGAAACTGCAGCATTAGAAGACAATTACGAGATTTCTCTCAAACTTGTAAGTACTAAAACACAGAGAAACAAGGTAACTAAAAATTGTCCAAAAAGTTGGCAACCTAAATCAGCTGCTCAGTGCCGGCCTGATGTACCTGCTACTGTAACTTCTCGTACCTTTACCAGGAATACTCACAATCCTGAATCTATCTCTGTGGTTAGACAAAAATCTGATACCGAGAAGAAGAAAGTTAAATGTACCTATTGTAACAAAAAAAGACATGCTAGAGAGTATTGCTATAAGCTAGAAAGATACGAGAAGCGGTCCTGCGGCTGGCGCCCGCACACAAGTCGTATCCTCTTCTGTGCAACAAAGGCACCAAAATCCTAGTAATGCCTCTGATCACACAGTTTTAGATAATATTACTCAGAATAGATGACTAGCATCAGAAAGCGTATCTGACGAAAAGATTGGTTCAGCGATGAGTCCTTACTTATCAAGAGGTAAAGTAGGGTTTGACAAATCACATCTGACTGTGATAATTACTTTCAGAGACACTGGCAGTTATCTCACGTTATTGAGAGAAGATATACTGCCCATAACTGATGATACCTATTGCACGATAGATGTATTGTTAGAAGCCTATGGTGGGGCTGTTATAAAAGTTCCTCTGCACAAAGTTTACATTGAAACAAGCTATTATACTGGTTATTTTTCATTGGGAATATTCAGTGGTGTATTTCCCATCAAGTCAGTGGACTTGTTGATAGGGAACGATATCCTTCATGCTGGTATATGTAAGGAACCACTTGTGATTGATAATAACACTGATGATAATTATGCCATTGAAGCTTGTAGAGAGAAACCTATTTTATTTCCTCTCAGCGCAATTACTAGAGCTATGTCAGTGATACAACAACCTTCCTTGTCTCCTGTTGAGTTAGTGTATGACAATGATTTAGGCTTGAATATGTTGTTTAGTGATGCTCTGCGCCCAGGATCATTAACACTGACTCCCCCCGTTCATCAACCTAGTCAGGACACTACTGACGTTAAATTTCTAACTCATGATGATTTAATCAAGGATCAGTTTGTTGATCAGTCACTGGAGAGACTGAGAGATATAGCAGTTACTGAGAGTGAAGCAAAGGATCTCGATAATTGTTACTATTATAGTAACTGTGTACTGATGGAGAGAAATACATGTAAGTTGTCAGCTGATAGTGTTTCCACCACAGTCACGCTGTATAGCCCTTGTGGCTTAGCGCTTCTTTTTGATTATAATAATAATAATCCACCACAGTCAAGCATCTCGTAGTGTTACCAGTTACATTTCTTGAACAAGCCATAGGAGGACATTTGGGTGTCAAGAAGACACTCGGTAAACTGGCAAAACATTTTACTTGGCCAAAGATGAAGGAAACAGTAGCTGATCATGTGCGACGTTGCCACGTCTGTCAAGTGACAGGCAAGCCAGCACACACACCTGCAACTCTCATTAACATCACCGTGGATGGTGAACCATTCTCACGTCTTATTATTGATTGTGTTGGTCCTTTGCCTAGAACCAAACTGGGGAACCAAAACTTATTTACTATTATGGACACTGCAACACGCTATCCCGAAGCTATTCTTATGAGAAAAATTAATGCACGTGCTATTGTGAGAGCGCTGATGAAATTTCTCTCCCAGGTTGGATTGCCACGAGAGAGACAGTCAGATCAGGGATCTAACTTCACCTTCATCTTCCCACCTAGGAATAAAGTCTGTACTTTCAACCAGTTATCATCCACAGTCACAAGGTGCTCTAGAGAGATTTCATCAGACATTGAGGTCCATGATGAGAGCTTATTGTGAACATTTTTCTAGAGACTGGGATGAGGGTATACCTTTTCTTCTGTTCACTATGAGAGAAAGTGAGCAAGAAAGTCTAGGGTTTAGTCCATTTGAATTAATATTCGGACATCAAGTGCGTGGTCCTCTCGCAGTGTTAAAAGACGTGTGGACAGGAAAATCAAATCCATCATTGAGCACTTCACCTTCATTAATACAGCAACATTTGACAGCTGCCAGAGAGCTAGCTTCGAAAAAACCTAGTTTCAGCCCAAGCTAGAATGAAGCAACATTATGACAAGCGTGCTGTCTCTCTCTGTTTTAGAGCAGGAGATAAAGTGATGGCTCAGAAATTAGTACCAGGTCATGCTCTACAAGCCAGGTATGATGGTCCCCTGGTAGTGAAAAAGCTTAGCGACGTAAATTATTTAGTACGTAAGCTTGGGAAGAAGAAATCCAATCATGTGTACCATGTTAACCAGCTTAAGACATACTACGCTAGTCCTCTACCTACTACATCTATTCTTCCTAGGACAGAGGAAGAAAACGTCAGTCTGCCTGACATCTCTAGAGGTATAGAGGTGCGTTTAGAAAATTCAGTGACTCTACAATCACTAGACAATTTTCTTAGTAACCTTGGGATTGATAAAGCTGGTGATATTAAAAACATGATTTTGCAGTACCCTGAATTGTTCAGTAATGTTCCTAAACGTTGTACTCTGGGTGTACATGACGTTGATGTACAGGGAGCATCACCCATTAAGCAATCGCCATATAGGATGAGTCCAACGAAGCATAAAGCATTGAGAAAAGTTGATTTTCTGTTATGTCATGGACTTATTGAGTGCAGTAAAAGTCCATGGGCATCTCCATGTATTTTAGTGCCTAAACCTGACGGTAGTTTCAGGATGTGCACTAATTACAGGAAAGTGAACTCTGTCACCTTACATGACGGTTATCCTCTACCTCGCATTGACGACCTTATTGACCGTGTCAGGAGCCCAGTTTGTCAGCAGTTTAGGTCACTTACAAGGCTATTATCAAGTCCCGCTTACTGAACGTCCTCAACACTCCCCAGTTAGGGAGCCAAGGCCGGGTCACCACTACTTGGAAAAGATCCGGGCCGGAAGAATACCGGCGAATAAAAAAAAAAAGTCCTCAAGAAATATCTGCTTTTACTGTTCAAGATGGACTGTAACTACCTCGTCACCCTCTTCAGCCTATGTAACGCGGCTTCTTCATTCCAACATATAATGAACGACTCAAGAAATCGTAATGACACGATTGCAAACAAACCATACCACGGACGGGAATAGAACCCGCGATCAGAGAGTCTCAAAACTCCAGACCGTCGCGTTAGCCACTGGACCAGCTAGTCACAATCTGGACGAATCTTATTGTGGCTAGCTGGTCCAGTGGCTAACGCGACGGTCTAGAGTTTTGAGGCTCTCTGATCGCGGGTTCTATCCCCGTCCGTGGTATGGTTTATAATGAACGAGTTGACCCACAACTTATACGGAGTAGAAGCCTACCATGACGACTTAGTGGTGTACAGTGACGAGTGGGAACAACACTTGACGCATCTCAGAGCACTGTTTGAGAGACTGGCACACTACAGCTTCTCTTTTAACTTGGCTAAATGTAGTTTTGGTCAAGCCAAGATTATCTATCTCGGCTTCTCTATTGGCCAAGGTGAGGTTGCTCCTATTGAGGCTAAGGTTCGTGCTATTTCTGCATTTCCAGTGCCACAGGATAGGAAGGGTGTACAGAGATTCCTGGGCATGGCAGGATATTATCACAGGTTCTGTCCAAACTTTTCTCAGATTACTGTTCCTCTCACTGAGCTTACTAGTAGCCAAGTTCAGATCATCTGGACTCGGGATTGTTCAGACTCTTTTACAAGGTTGAAGCGTCTGCTTTTCTCTGCTCCTGTGTTGAGGAGTCCTAATTTCAATCTTCCCTTCTTTTTACATATAGATGCGAGTGGTTATGCAGTGGGTGCTATGCTGCTCCAACAGTCAACATCCACTGACATTCTCCATCCTATATGTTACTATTCATCTAAGCTCAAACGACACCAGAAAAATTATGCCACTATTGAGAAAGAGGCTCTAGCTCTTGTGGTGTCCTTGGAACATTTTGACGTGTATTTGGGCACTTCCCCATTTAAAATTAACGTTTTTCAGACCACAATCCACTCACCTACATAAATACAATGAAGAGTAAAAATGCTAGGATCATGAGGTGGGCACTCAGAATCCAGCCTTACTCTATTAGTAAGCAACATATCAGTGGCCATTGTAATGTAACTGCTGATGCTCTGTCACGTCCTTAATTATCATTGTTTCATTTAAAGTAACGTAATTTTATGCCCAATTACCTTTAGTTACTTGCTACGTCAAATTCAGTAAAGTAACGTAATCTCTCCAGTCCAATGGTGGTCTCCACCACTACAATCGAGCCTCTACGTGTCATGCCTTTCTACACTATCCTGTCTCTACACTGATGTACATAACCACGAGTATGCAGAGATACAATACTGTGTACTGCCCTAGTATGATGGGCATAACTTATAGTGAAATAGACACTGTGAAATGTAAAAAGTGCTTGGCACAAGCGTGACAATTTTTTTTTAAATTTTGTTATTAAAGTGACATGAGTAATCAGAGTAATCATGTGAAAGACACTAACACAACTCAGTGTGACCGTTTGTCGTGCTGGGGGAGGGGGGGGGTATTGCGACCCCTGAATGGGTCACAATGTATATAATGTACATTACCTGTTCATATAATTTTATATTGCTTATATTTGCGATATTAGCTAAATTGTAAATATATTGCTTTATATTATTTGACGTAATTATATTATTAGGTAGGATATAACATTTACATATTTTTCAGTGCTCATAGTTCGAGTGTTAAGTAGCTGACAGCATTGTCTATCGCTCCACTTGTTTCCCTGCCAGCTTCTCTGTGTTGCTGGGCAGCAGCAGTCCATGGAGAGTCACATGATCAGGGTGGGGTGATCACACCTCACCAGGAGTGAGAGTCTGCCTGGCCTGCGCTGATTATTGTCGGTTTAACGTTGCTTCTAACAAGAGGTCCTTCTCCAGCTCTCCATTGCGGGCCCTTGTTGGAAGAACGTCTGTCGCTTTCTTGTTGTTGGTTCTGTGTAACTCTGTTCACAGATCATGGTCTAGACTCAGTGATTTTCGACGTTCCACTGAGGTTGTGTGTCGCATAAACACACTGAGAAACTCAGGTCCTGACCTGTAGCTTCTGACCTAATTTGTACTGGTATCTGTGTACTGTCACAGTCGGGGATTTTCTAATGCTGAACTTAGATTCAGTAGCATGGGAGTTTTGTGACTTTTGTGGAGGATCTGCAGACGGTCCCTACTTAGTGTCGTTATATTATCTCCTTGTTCCTGATTCTGTGTCGCTGTTGCTTGTTATATTGCTGTTCGGCTTAACAGTCGCTTTATTGTTCAAGCAAGTTATTCTGATTGCCAGGTTGGTCAAGAAGTTAGTTTATGTGAGGACTTTTAGTCAGTCACTGGTAAAGTCTAGTCGAGCCTTGAGACATAGCGAACTACTTAGAGCACTTACACACATACACACAAACTTACTTGTATATATTTGTATTATGTTATTAAATGCTTACAATGTTCCAGACGGTACTTAAAAGCCATAGAGAGGTGACATGTGCCTTCAGCACAATACTACTGTACACGAGAGAAGTGAGTTTGATTATTTTGATCACTTTAATTTACTTTGATAATATACGCCTAGACAACTTTGTTATTAAATTACTTACTAAATATTAATTTCTTTAGTTAGTAGCATACCAGTTGTAATCCTTAAGCACTACTGAATCTTACTAAATTCTAATGGATAATTGGACCAGGATACGACTACCTGTTACGAAAACCCAGTAACAGGCTGGATGCTAGAAGGGCAGTCCTTTCTAGTATTCACTGGAGATCTCTATCATTATTAGATTTCGCGTTTTTTGTAACTAAGTCATCGAATAAAATATTGCTGAATACACACTTCCTTGTGGAAAATCAGAGTGGGGTTCCACAAGTATCGGTACTTGAACCAGTACTCTTTCATGGGGATCTGAACGACATGACAGAAGACAGTAAGAGGTGTCCATGTTAGCAGATGAAGAAACGCTAATGAGGAGAATACAAACAGAGCAAGACTGCCAAACACTACAAATAGATAAGGACAACCTACAGGATTTGTCTGACAAGAGGCTATTAGAATTTAACCACAGCAAATGCAAAGATATGAAACTGGGCAAGGGCAAAGATGACTAGAAACATAGCACAGACTTGGAGGACAAATGCTGCAAACCTCCATGTAAATGAAGGACCTCAGGGTAAAAATCGTTCTTAACATTTCTCCTGAGACTCAAACCAACCGGATAACAGCCAAAGCAAATGCAAAACTGGCAAATATAGGAGCCTTCGGGAACATTAAAAAGAAGGCACTCAAAAATCTATTCATGGCATCAGTCAGCCCTATCTTGGAGTATGCAGAGCCAGTGTGGCACTCGCGTCTTGTTCAACCCGACAAGAAGCTGGAAAAAGTGCAAATTGCTATGAGAAAAGACCAGGGAAACTAAACATGCTGCCACAACAGGACAGAAGTATGAGTGGCATGATTACAACGTATAAACGCTGAGGAATAGAGAGGACAGGAAGGCGAGTCAGAGAGGCTGGTCTCAGACACACGAGGGCACAGCTGAAAGCTGAAAACACAGATGGCTCACAGGACTGTCAGAAATTGCTTCTGCAATTTTGAAGTGTTCAGGAAATGGAACGGACTGGACAGCGAAAAGGTAGAGGCAGAATCCATACATAGTTTTAAGAATAGGTATGATAGGACTCACACACCCAGGAGAGAGTAAACCAATGGCAGGACCACGAGCATAGAGTCGACCAATAAAACAACTACCATCACAAATCCAGAACTACAGGCAACTACCCTTTCAGCACTACCATCACGTCTCCACCACCACCATTATCACAGCACCTACAACACTTTCCCTACATCACTACTTCCACCACATATCCACCATTAATACCATTCCTATAACACTTCCATCACATCTCCATCACTACCCCCATACAACCTCAACCACTAACCATTTAAATGACATGTATGCCAGGGATGGGGGTGCTCTCCTTAGTTCTGTGGAGGAAGTTGTTAGGGTTTAAAACTGGGAATATTTAGAGGTATCGGCTTTCGAAGAGAAAAAGTAGATAGTGAAAATATTAATATAGGCTCTGATGTCATAAATAAAACGAATGAGAGTCATCAAGTAACAGTGGGTAAAAATAACAAACTGTGGAAAACGAAGCTGATCAGGGAAAATATGAAGAAAAAATATTAAAAATTTTTATACTGATAGTCGAAACGCCAAGAGTAAAATTAATAATCTATGTTTGGTTGCATGTGCAGGAAACATTGATGATATTGCAATAACTGAAACATGGCTTAATGGCAAGAGTCGGAATATGATTACCGAGATTTTAGGTGTTTTTACGAAGAACTTCTTTGCTCATGTCTTAATGAACTGAGCAAATATTTAGCAGAATGTATCTGGAGAATGATTGCAGCCTCTTGATGCCATTTCACTTCTTCTGACGAGTCTTCTCAGGCAGCCAGAGCTGAACTGAATACTGGTTTGTGAGCCGCTGTCTTTATATTTGCCAAGAAAAACCTTAGAACATAATAATTCTACATCAATCTTTCTTGAAAATGTTCCAGAAGTGTTTTGACACACACAAGCAAAGTTCTGGGATCAAAACTGCTTTTTTTTTAATTTTGTTTAGTTATAAGGAATTTGCAAATGATGCTTATTTCCCAGGAACACAAAAAAAGTTAAATTTTATTACATTGTGTATTATTTATGGACTAATGTCAGTCACTTTTTAAGCCTAAGCCGAGTCTCACTGAGATAACGTACACTTTGAGTACACACGCACTCATTCACACAAAGTGCATTATAGAATGGAAGAGGTACAGAAGGTAAAGGACACAGGAAAATAAAGAGATCAGTCGATGAGCCAGAAACGAGTATGCACAGGTAAGGAGGGAGGCGCAGCGACAGTATGAAACACATAGCATCAAAAGTCAAGTCTGACCAGAAACTGCTGTATAGCTATATTAGGAGAAAGACAACAGTCAAAGACCAGGTGATCAGCCTGAGGAGAGAAGGTGGGGAACTCACACGATACGATCATGAGGTATGTGAGGAGCTCAACAAGAGACTAAAGGAAGTATTCACAGTGGAGACAGGAAGGATTCTGGGAAGATAGGACAGAGGGGGACACCAACAGGGAATACACCAACAAGTGCTGGATGACATACGAACAACTGAGGAGGTGAAAAAGCTGCTAAGTGACCTTGATACCTCAAAGGCAATGGAACCGGACATCTCCCCGTGGGTCCTTAGAGAGGGAGCAGAAATGCTGTGTGTCCCATTAACCACATTCTTCAACACATACCTTGAAACTGGGCAGCTACCTGAAGTATGGAAGACGGCAAATGTAGTTTCCATTTTTAAAAAAGGAGACAGAAAAGAGGAGCTAAACTACAGACCAGTGTCACTGACGTGTATAGTATGCAAAGTCATGGAGAAGATTATCAGGAGGAGAGTGGTGGAGCACCTGGAACGGAACAAAAGTATAAATGACAACCAGCACGGTTTCATGGAAGGCAAATCCTGTGTCACAAACCTTCTGGAGTTTTATGACATAGTTACAGAAGTAAGACACGAGATAGACAGGTGGGTTGATTGCATCTTCTTGGGCTGCAGGAAGGCCTTCGACACAGTTCCTCACAAGAGATTAGTGCAGAAACTAGAGGATCAGGTACATATAACGGGAAGGGCACATCAATGGATCAGAAAATACCTGACAGTGAGGAAACAACGAGTCATGGTACGTGATGAGGTATCATAGTGGGCACTTGTGATGAGCGGGGTCCCACAGGGGTCGGTCCTATGACCAGTGCTATTTTTGGCATATGTGAATGACATGATGGATGGGATAGACTTAGGGGTGTCCCTCTTCGCAGATGTGAAATTAATGAGGAGAATTAAATCTGATGAGGATCAGGCAGGCCTTCAAAGAGAGCTGGACAGGCTGGACATGTGGTCCAGCAACTGGCTTCTCGAATTCAACCCTGCCAAATGCAAAGTCATGAAGAACGGAGAAGGGCAAACAAGACCGCAGAGTATAGGCTAGGTGACCAACGACTGCAATCCTCGCTCAAGGAGAAAGATCTTGGCGTGAGTATAACACCGAACACGTCTCCGGTAGCACACAACCCGATACCTGCTGCAGCATGTGGGCGCCTGGCAAACCTGAGATTAGCATTCCGATACCTAAGCATGAAATCTTTCGAGACACTGTACACGGTGTACGTCTGGCCCATACTGGAGTATGCAGCTCCAGTTTGGAACCCACACTTGATCAAGCACGTC